>NC_060271.1:61597500-61632538 GCF_021613505.1 Equus quagga
GTTTAAGTTGTCATCAATTTGAAAAAAGTTCAGCCATTATTTCTTCAAATATTTTTTCATACCTCCCGTCTCCAAGGATTCCAATTACACATATATTTGGCTACTGAAGTTGTCCCCTAGCTCTCTAATGCTCTATTCCTCCCTCACCCCTTTCTTCTTCACTATTTTTCCTCTCTGTTTAATTTTGAGTATTTTTATTGTTATGTCTTCAAGTTCACTCATCTCTCGTGCAATATCCAAACTGCTGTTAACCTCATCTAGCTATTTTTCATCCCAGATATTGAAGGCTTCATCTCTTAAAACTTAATTTGCATGTTTTATGTCTTGTGTTTCTCTCCTTAACATGTTTTTTCTCTAAATTTTGAACAAACGGAACACAGTCCTTATCCACTAATCTGCTTTAATGTCCTTGTCTGTGAATTCTATCATTGTGTTATTTCTGGGTCAGTTTTGATTGCCTGATTTCCCCCATCACTACAAGTTTTACTTTCATGCTTCTTTGCAAGCCTGGTGATTTTTTGTTAGAGACAGACATTGTGAATTTTATCTCATTGGATATTAGATATTTTCTGTATTCCTATTAATATTCCTGAGCTTTGTTTTGGAACACAGTTAAATTAATTGGAAACTGTTGTGTTCCAGTTGGGTCTTTCTTTGAAGGTTTGTGAATTTATTATAGAGTTTATTATAGGGTTTAGCATAGGGTTAAGACTTCCACTCTCAGGGCAAGACTCTTCTTGGTACTCTTCCAATGCCAGATGAATTATGAGGTTGTCTACTATGGTTCTTGAAAATAGACAATAGTTTCAGCTCCAAACATGGTTTCCTCTAATTCTTTTGGGTGGATCTTTCCCTGGTCTTGCACAGTTTTCTCACAGGCGTGCACTCTTTAGTACACAACAGAATGTTTGATGGGAACCCTCTGCAGATCTTCTCAGTTCTCTTGCTGTGCAACTCTCTCCTCTAAGGAATTCTCCCGTCTGAACTCTAGTCACTTTGACTGCTCTTGACTCCCAACTCCATCTCCTCAGCCCAGGGAGACCACCAGGTCCTGATGGGATGACCCTCCCTGGAGCCTTGGGCTCTCTCCAGATAGTAAGTGGGGATAATTTTATTCATTTCCTATCTATCAGGGGTCATTGTCCTTTGTTGCCTAAAGTTCAATATCTTGATATTTCTTAGACACTTAAGGAGGGAGGGTAACCTAGCAAGACAGAAAAGTTTTAGACAATAACAACTTTCCTTACTCAAGCCAAATATAACAGAAAAAGAATCCTTATCTTATCATGTCACAGGCTGAGAACATTCAGCACTGTCCAGGCTCACAAGGCCTTCCCCCTGTCCCATATGTCACTGGGGTGCTCCTCCTCCTTCCAGGCAGAAGGCAAGCCTAGAGGGGAGCCTGAGGAGGGAAGCAGGACTTCCAGCCCCACTTGACAGAAAGGAGGCAGCACACCAAGTCCACCCCGGAGCAGTCAAGAGGAGGCCTGCTAACAGATTTAATAGCACCCAAGATTTCATAACATATACTGAAAATGTCCAGGATACAGCCAAAATCACTTTTTGTACCAAAAATCAGGACATTTTCAACTTGAATGAGAAAAGACAGTCAAAGGATGCCAACACTAAGATGTTGGAATTATAGATAAAGATTTTATACCAGCCACAATAAAACTGCTTCAGCAAACAATTACAAACACACTTGAAACAGTAAAGAAAAAGAAAATTTCAGCAAGGAAATAGAAGATAAAAGAAGCATTAAATGGAAACTTTAGAACTGAAATATGCACCTGCCAAAATAAAACTACTGAATGGATGGCTCAAGAGCAGAATAGAGAGGAAAGAGAAAATAATCAGTGACCCTGAACCTGAAGATGAAACCATAGAAATTACTCAATCTGAACAACAGAGAGCAAACAGACTATAAAAAGTAAACAGCACCTCAGGGTCATGTGGGACTATAATAAAAGATCTAATCTATGTCCAAGAAGGAGGGTGTGGGCAGGGCTTAAAAATATTTAAAGAAATAAAAAAAATAATATATCCCACAGAATGGGAGAAAACTTTTGCAATTCATCTATCTGATAGGGGTTTGTATCTAGAATCTCCAAAGAAGTATAACATTCACTAAAAAGACAAATAACCCAGTTTTTTAAATGGGCAAAGGATCTGAATATATATTTCTCCAAAGAATGTAAACACGTGTCCAATAAGCCCAAGAAAAGGTGTTCAACATCAGCCACTTGGGAAATGCAAATCAAAACCACGATGAGATACCACATCACACTTTCTTGGACAGCTATCACCAAAAGACAGAATAAATGTTGATGAGGAACCTGAGAAATCCTCATACATCACTGGTTGGAATGTAAATTGGTGCAGCCACTGTGGAAAATAGTTTGGCAGTTCCTCAAAAAGTTAAGCAGAGAATTAACACATGACCCAGCAATTCCATTCCTAGGTATATAGAAAATATATCTACGCAAAAACTTGTACACAAATTGTTAATGACAGCATTATTCATAATAAGAAGAAAGTAGAAACAACCTAAATGTCCATCAACTGGCACATGGATAAATAAAAATGTGGTATGTCCATACAATGAAGTATTATTTGGAAATAAAATGAAGTAGTGATGCATGCTACTACATGGATGAACCTTGAAAATGTTATGCTAAGTGAGAGAAGTAAGTCACAAAAGACCATATATTGTATGAGTCCACCTATGTGAAATGTCCAGACTACGCCAATCCAGTGGTTACTAGAGGATGGGAAGAGGGTGTCATGGGAAGTGGCTGCTAATGGGTACAGAGTTTCTTGTAGGGTGATGAAATTTTATTAAATTGATTGTGGTAATGGTTACACAACTCTGTGAATATACTAAAAACCACTGAATTGTTGATTAAAAATAAAGAAGAAACAGTGGGAGAAAAATTCCCAAGTTTCACAAAAGATAGCTAAACCCACAGATTCAAGAACCTGAGCAAGACCCAAATAGAATAAACTGAAAGAAATTCATACCAAGGCATGTCTTAAACAAACTTCAGGTAACTAAACACAAAGAAAAATTCTTGAAAGCAAAGAGAGAAAAACAATACTTTGTCTGTAAGGGGAAAATAATCCAAATAAAAGCAGATTTGTCATCAAAAACCAAGGAGACCAGAAGGAAGTGGCACATTTTTCAAGCGCTGAATGAAAAGAACTGTCAATCTTGAATTCTCTACCTAGTGAAATTATTCTTTAGGAATGAAAGTAAAATGCATTCTCAGATGAAGGAAAACTAAGAGAATTCGTTGTCAATAGACATATCTTAAAAGAATAGCTAAAGAAGTTCTTGAAGCAGAAAGGAAATGTGTGAGATGATAGAAAATATATATATTGGTTTCTTCCCCTGGCTCCTGGCACAGAGTTCCTAAACCCTTGTAATTTCCTAAGTGACAAGAACACTAGGAGCATCTCTCGTTCTAATATTTGGTCTTTGATCCAGGTTTCTGGCAGAGTTCCTAAATCCCCTTGAATTTTTGTTTGCCATTAGCTTGGAGTATCATATTCCACTCCTTCACTCTGAGCCTCTGTTTGTCATTGGAGCTGAGATGTGTTTCCTGGAGGCAACAAATTGCTGGATCTTGTTCTTTAATCCATTTTGCCACTCTGTGTCTTTTTGTTGGAGAGTTCAATCCGTTTACATTGAGGGTGATTATTGATGTATGAGGGCTTAATGCTGTCATTCGGTCCCTTATTTTATGGTTTTCCTGCATTTCCTCTGTTTCTCATCCTGTGTGTTTTGGTCTACCCATTGACTTCTGCAATTTCTCATGCTGTTTTTCTTAGTTTTTTTCTTATTTATTTTTCATGTCTCTGTTCTGCTTTTTAGTTTAGTGGCTACCCAAAAGTTTGTGTTCCGATTCTCATGTGTAAGATAGCCCACTATCTGATGGCCTCTTATTTCCTTAGTCCGAACTGATTCAGTCCCTTTCCTCCTCCCCTCCTAAGTGATTATTTTCATATCTAATTCCAACTTCTGCTGTGAGTTTGTGGTTAAAGTTACAAGATTGTCTTTGTTTTTGGTGTTTTCCTTCCCTTTATCCTAATGCTATAGTTGAATATTTGCTATCCTATTCTGATTCTGTCTACCTATTTATCTCCTTACTCTGTGTTTTGTGACACCTTTCTCCCTTATTTTCTTTTTTCAGGCATGAGGGCCTTCTTGAGGTTTTCTTGTAGTGGGGGTCTCGTGGCTACAAAATCCCTTAGCTTTTATTTGTCTGGGAAAGATGTAATTTCTCCCTCATAGCTGCAGGATATTTTTGCTGGATAGAGTATTCTTGGGTGAAGATTTTTGTCTTCTAAAGTTTTGAATATGTCCTTCTATTCTCTCCTAGCTTGTAAGGTTTCTGCAGAGAAATCTGCTGAAAGTCTGATAGGGGTTCCTTTGTAGGTTATTTTCTTCTGTCTGGCTGCCCTGAGTATTCTTTCTTTGTCATTCATTTTCACCAGTTATTCGACTATATGCCTTGAAGTAGATCTTTTTACACTGACAAATCTAGAAGATCTGGAAGCTTCCTCCACACATATTTCTCTCTCATTCCCTAGATTTGGGAAATTCTGCTATTATTTCTTTGAATGTGCTTTCTGCTCCATTCTCCTTCTCTTCACCTTCTTGGATACCTATAATTATTATGTTACATTTCCTCATTGAGTCGGCTATTTCTCAGAGACTTTATTCATTGCTTTTTAGTCTCAGTTCTCTCTCCTCCTCTATCTGGAGCATTTCAACATGTCTGTCTTCAATTATACAGATTAGCTCCTCTATGATGTCCACACGAGCATTCAGGGAATCTGTGTTTTGTTTTATCTCTTCCATTGTGTCTTTCATCTGTAATATTTCTGATTGATTCTTCTTTATAGTTTTAATTTCTTTTGTGAAGTGGCTCCTAAACTGGTGGAATTGTTTTTCTATATTGTCTTTTACCTCCTCGAGTTTTTTGATGATAGCTATTTTGAATTCATTATCATTTAGTTTATATATTTCTGTGTCCTCAGGACTGAGTTCTGGGTGCTTGTCGTTTTCTCACTGGTCTGCAGATTTGATGTAGTGCCTGATGTTGGAAGGATGGGATTTTCCAATACTGATATTATCTGGTTGCAGTTATAGCCTGGTGCCACTGGATGGGGGTCAAGAGGTGCATATTCTGGGACCTCCACCTTCAGCTGAGATGTTGCAGTGTGGGTGGGGGGAGGGGTCCTTTCTCCTGCATGCAGTCCTGGGTTTCCCAATCAGTTCTCATTATCTTGTCTCCTGGGGTCTTGGCCTGAGGTCACCCCATCTGAAAACCTTCGCCCTGTTAGAGGGCTTCCCTCTATGCTGCAAGTGCCCTAGGGAATCCTGGGTGATCCTGTGGACATGCAGCCCCTCCCCGACTCCTTCCCTCATGGAGTCTCCCCTGGCAGCAACCACAGTCCTTAGGGGAGGGAGTGAAGTTCTCTCTTACCCAATTCCAGCTCCTTTAAGGAGGGCTCTAGCCTCTCTGCCCTCCATCATGTGGCCTCTGTGACTCTCCGAGGAATTTGTGCCGTTAGGGTATTTTCTGTTGGAATATGGTTGCTCCTTTTTGTTGTATGTTGGAGGAGAGAGAGTCCCAGGTAAGTTCACTCCACCATGATGCTGACATCACTCCTAAATCCCCTGGAATTTCCCAGGTGATAGCAGAGTCTTTTGTTCTAATGAGGTGACTCTGGGTGGGCTCCCAGGTGGGGGCTGCTCAGTAGAAAGACTAAGCCATGATGAGAAGCTTGGCATGTTCAATCCCACCTCCCATTCTCCAGAGAGGGGAGAAGGGCTGGAAATGGAGTTAATGATCAGTCATGCCTGTGTGATGCAGGGCCGCCATAAAATCCTGAAAGTACAGGCTCTAAGAGTGACTGGGTTGCTGACCAGGTGGAGGTGCGGGGAGAATAGCAGTTGGAGAGGGCGTGGAAGCTCTGCCCTTCCCCCATACCCTTCCTGATGCATCCTTCCACCTGGATGTTCATCTGTAACCCATATCACACGTCTATGTTGTTGGAGTTCTAGAACAAGCATGTATTCTTTTCACAATGAAACACAGATTGTAATTACTGACTTGTAAAAATGCTTAATTTTGAAACTTCAGAACACCCATGAGGTATTTCCTAAAGGCTAAACTTCATGAACTGACTCTTCAGTTGGATTAACTGACCCAGTGCAGCCACAGACAGCAGAGAATGCCCGAGTCCTCAGGGGGCCCCATGAGAGCCACTCCAGGAGGCCCCCAAGATGTCATGGTCCCAACGCACACAACTGAGGCACAAACTAGAAGTTGTGTTTCAGCCCCCAGGGAAGGGTTACCTGGTGGGAGAGCCCCTGGAAGAGGCCCCAAGTGAGATTGAGCATGTTCATGGACCCTGAGACCTTGGCGTACATGTCTTTGATGCCAATGAGCCAGCAGATGGTGATCATGGCCCGGTGGCAGCAGAGGCCATAGCCTAGAAATGGGAAGAAGACACATCTGTCGCCCTGCTGGCTTTCACACCACTTCAGGCTCTGGTGCAGGAGACCCTGGTTCCCATTCCGGCTTCATCACCTCCCAGCTGGGTGACCCCTGACCACTTACTAAATGTCCATGATGACACTTATTTAAATGAAACATTGTAAGGATTAAAGAAAAAATATATATAAATTTCTTGGACACGTGGGCAAAGAACACGACCGTTATGCAGATTCACAGAGACGCCTGAAAGTTCTTGGCACCCACACCCATGTTAACTGAGGATCGAGGACAATCTGTCCTCACCCTCCTTGACTGCTCAGGAGCAGTGAGTGGAGGAGTCCACCTCCTCCTGGAAAGACTCCTTTTTTGGCTTCTGTAATGCCCCCGCTCCCGGATTTTCTCCCAGCTACTGGCCCGGCCTCCCCGCTCCTTGCTGGCCTCTAGATCTTGGGTGGTCTCTCCTGCAGCTACTGGCCACACTCCAGTCTATCAGCCATCCATTCTCCAGGAAGAGCTTTAAAAACACAAAACAAACACCTCACTCTCCACTTAAAGCCCTTCCCTTCCCACTGTTCTCGGAATTACAGTAAAATCACTAAGACAGAGCTCCACGGCCTACAGAGCCCCTCATGATCTGACGCCTCGCTGACCTCGTCCAGACACCACCCTCCTCCTGCTGGCTTCCCACCTCAAGGACTCGACTCAGTGTTCCCCTGGGCCTGCTGCCTGCATGGCTCCTTCTCACCTTCGAGGTCTCACTCAAATGCCTCCTCCTCAGGGAGGCCCTCTCTGATGACGCTACTGAAGGTGGCGTCCTCCCCACCCTCCTCCCAACACTCAGCATCTCCACTGCCGCTTTCAGCACTTTAGCCGAACTTGTTGATCCGAGTTTCCCCTCAGAAGGATGTGGGCTCCGAGGGCTGGATACTGTTTGTTTCTACTGTATCCCCAGGACCTGGGTCAGCACCTGGCAAACGCAGGTGGGAGTGAAGAGAGAAAAAAGCCCCACATTTAGACTCACATTGTGACTGGCCAGACATGGACCCAGCACCCTTCCCTGCTTTAAGGCAGAAGGTCGGCTCCAGAGGGGAAACATCACTGGCTTTCCAGTTTCTGATTTTTCATGGTAATTCTATATATGCATGTGAGAACTATATTTGGATAAAATACATAACATATTCTTACCCAGAACTGTCCCTGTTACTTGAAAGAACCAGTTAAATGTGGACTCCACAGCTACGCCAGATCACATGAGAACTGGGGACTTCAGACGGCAGCTAGGGAAGGTAACAGCCAGGTAGTTGGTTCTTCTGTGTGTGGAGTTAGACACGTACAGAACACGTGTCCATGCGTGCACACACATCTGTGCACAGATGCACAGAGAGAGAGGTGCACACGCAGGGGAGTGCAAGGCAGACCTTCGGAAGGGCCTGGGAGGCAGACTCTCCCCTGCGACTGCCTGCTGGATGACCCTGGGCCAGATCCGCCTCTCCCTGCGACAGCTGCTTAGCAGAGCTGGAGGTGAGCTCCACAGGGAGCGTGCGCACTGCAGAGCACCTGGAGCACCCGAGGCCCTCCATGAATGGCAGCCACTGTCTTACACATACACAAATGTCCATACAGTAGTGGTCACTGTCCTGTGGTAACTATTGGACTGTACTTCGATTGTGAAGACTCCCAGGCAGGGACTGTGTCAAGGAACACTTGTTTAATAAAAGCCAAATTAATGTCTATGTCTCTGTGTCTGTGTGCGTGTGCGTGTCTGTGTGTGTTTGTTATATGGCAAATGCTTTGCAGTGCTGTGTGAGGAGTTAAGTGCTGTCTTGCAGCCAAAGTAGAAGGGTCCCATCCCAGGGTTAGTAAGTTTGGGACACTGCATTCTTCACCCCCTCTCGGAGACTCACATTGCACAGTATTGCATTAAAGAGTGTGATGTTCACAAACATGTACAAACGTCTTTTCAACTTTCCCTAACCCAATTTTCCTACTTGGCACCCTTTTTGGAGTAACACCTATTAATATCTTCTCACAGAAATAGTGATGCACAAGCACATAATTTAGGAAATGCTGTCTATAATTTATCATATGTTTTAGCTTCAAAATCAGAATATTTAACCCCGATGCCCAGGTAATGGGTTAAACTATATATAGCAGCCTGAAAAATAGAGCTTTGATTAGATGACAGGGAAGAGAAAAAGGTAACTTCCGCTATTAAATTAAATTAAAATTGTAGCAGTCTTTCAAAAATCATTAAGACATAAATGTATCTAAACCAACACTGTCCAACAGAAATATGATGCCACCCATACATGTAATTTGAAATTTTCTCATAGATGCTTTAAAAAAAGTGAAAAAAGGTAAAAATTAATTCTAGTAATGTATCTTATTAACCCAATATCCAAAACATTTTCATTTCAACATGTAATCAATACAATAACATTTTGAAATATTTTGCATTCCTTTCTCATACTAAGTCTCTGAGCTCTGGTGTGTATGTGACCCTTACAGTCAACCTCAGTAGCCACATTTCAAGTGCTTAGTAGGCACTCAGGCCAGTACCTACGATGTGGGCCTGCACAGGTCTACACCTTGGTGTCTAAGTGCTTAGTACTTTGTCTAATGATAAAATAAGTGGTTTTTATCAGGAATATGAATGATTAATTACAACTTTAAAGCAGAAGGCAAGGTCTAGTATACTGCACAATTGGTACTGTATTTGATTTTTTTCCTTTGTTTATTTGCATGCCATAACTCTAGCAGAGCTGTACTAGAAGCTTTGACATAAAAAATTTAAATATAATGTTTTATCTTCTGATCCAAACTTTTTAAGATATACCTTCAGTTATATGAAATCATTTTTACATTTTAAAGGCAAAATGCAAATCAGAATGTTCAAGAATTCTACACTCAGAGTCCACTGGGCACGACTGCCACAGCCCTGGGACCCTGGGGACTGCCTGCCCTCCCGCCTGCTTCCCCACAGGACGGGAAGAAGGTCCCTCTCTGCATCCGCACAGCTTGGCACAACACCTGGCTCACAGGGACGTTCCATCAGTCCCCGATGATGAGAGTCATGACTGGAACCGAGTGAGCTCTGAGAACAGAACCATCTCAGAGCGTCAATAATTCTCCTGGAGAAACTAAGGTTCCTGCTCATCCAAGCCCATCTACTCACTCAGTGGCTATTTCCTCTTCATGGTGTGCTCTTCCCACCTGGAACTACCCCTGGAACATGCCTGTGCTCACGGGAGCCTGGGTAGGTTGACTACTTTTATTTCCCTGAGAGCCTCAGCCTTCTTCAATCTAGCTTACATAGGCCTTTCGATTCTGGTATTTCCAAAACGAGTTCTAGCAAAGCTGAGCAAAAGTAGAGGACAGGATGGAACTGTGAGATCTCTGCTTTATTGTCAACAAAGGATGAGTCTTCTACTTCCTCTGGGTTGTTTCTTCATCTTGATATGCGTCCTTTTAAATGTGAAAGAAATATCATGGAATACTGGAGGGTAAACACACAAACACAAGAAGGATTAGGTGTGTAGTGTTAATGCCCTTGCAAATATCACAGCACAGCTGACACCACCCCAAGCAGACAGCAGACACTGTCCAAGGACGAGCGACAGACTCTGATGCCACTCATTACTAACCTTCTCAGGAGAGAAAATTTGTTTCTACACTTTATATATTCATTTGTAATAACACAGCAACAAGCAGAGAAACACAAAGACACCCGTAGAGAGACACTGCGTTCCATAATGAAACAAGTGTAATCCTGCAAATTTTAAAAGAAAAGACTAACACTCGCTTGTGTGGTCTTCATATCGTTCTATATAATGCAGCTAGTGAACTGCTTTGTTCTTTGTCTAAAAGAAGTGAAATATGTTTCTTAAATCTATTGTTGGAATTTACATTTTCTCAGATATTTCAAAAAACACCTTTCATGAAATACTTTACTATGGAAAATTTCAAACTTACACAAAAATTTCAGTATATACTTCTAAAAGCTAAGGATTTACTAAAAGAAATCACAAGCACAATCTATCAGGTGACTATCACACCTGAGAAAATTAAGAATAATTCCTTAGTATCTTTCAACATTCTGTCAGTGTTCAAACTTTCCCAGTTGTCTCATAATCTTGTCACAATCGCAAGACTGATAAAATGATGCAAAAGAATACAGGCACTTCTAAACTGCTTGTTATGAGATAAGTGACCTTTGACAGTGAGCCTCAGGGGAGGGGTCTTTATTTTTTTGTGGTTCTGATGGTGACTAGCACATGGCTTATTGATCTTTTACTGTCAACCCAGGAAAAATATACATACTTTTCTGAAAGCGTCCGCCCATTCAGTGGCTTTCCCAATGGCAAAATCTGTAAGAGAAAAAGCAAAAATATGACAAGGTGCATGAATTTGGCACATAATGTCTTTCACCACATTTTAAGGTTAAACTTTTATGATATTTCCTTGCACTTCATTTTTCTTCTGCCCACAGAAAACCTGCGGTCAAAATGAACAACAGAGCAGGGGGCTACGGAGGTCTGCTTCTCTGTGTTGGGGCATTTGGGAAACATGACATTTGAAAGCATCTGTGAAATCCAAGGTTAGATGTGTAAAATTACTTTTATAAATCTCTACATAAAATTAAGTATGCTCAATAAAAAAACTAACCATGCTCTAAATTAAGAAGGTAGATGGCTTTGAACATTTTTGAAAATAGATTAAAATAACCAGAAAAATTGGGAAAAAACATACACTGTTATAGAGTAAAACCACAATTTCACTGGAACTTTCAAATGCAATTCAGAATTCAATTAACCAGGAAATAAAATTGATGATTCCTGAGTTTGTGAATGCTTAACCCATGAAATGAGGCTTTATCACAACTTAACAGAAATACTTCCATTATTCGCTGTCACCCTTAATTATTTATTTTGAAGAATGTGTTTTATGTTTAAATTACACACAGGAAAGTAACATAAGAGGATACTGCTCCACGAGATACGAAAGACATCTGAGAACCTGGGACAAAAGGGGCTGAGGATTCCAGCTCCCAGTGCAAACAAAACACTAAACCTGTAAGTCCTGGAGGAAAATATGGGTGAACTTATTTATAATCTTCAAATGAGGGCTTTCTAAGCAAGACGCTAACCCAGAAGTGATAAAGGAGTGATAAACTCGCTATATAGAGGGTTAAAACTTCTGTGGATTTAAAACTTTGTGTAGAAAAAAATTAAAAACTAAGTCAAATTTGAAAGATAAAGGACGAATGTCCTTACCTTACAAAGAGCTTATACCATCAATAAGGAAGAACAAACACCCAACAGAAAAATGGGTAAAACACGTGAACTAACAGATATCTAAAGGGAAATGATTGCAACCAATAAACATGTGAAATGGTGTCCAAACTCGCATAATTAAAGAAATGCAAATCAGAACTAGGAGATATGTTTCCCACAACATATTGACAGTCAGTAAAGTTTGATCGTATCCCGGGCCCCAAGGATATGATGCTACAGATGAAGATAAACTGATGTGACATCTGGGAGGGCAATCTGCCAATACCCATCAACATTTAAAATGCACAGAACTTTGAGGCAGCAATTTCAGCAGGAAATTTCCCCTATCGATATACTTGCAAAAGTACAACAATTTCATGGACAAGAAGCTCACTACTTTTTATAAACAGTAAAAACTTGAAAATGATGTAAGTATTCAGCAATAAGGAAGAGGTTATAAAAATTAAATTTATTTACACAGTGGAACATTAAGCAAATAGGTACAAAGAATGTGGGGGAATCTCTTTCTGCTGTTACACAAAAATCCATGAGTGTAATTCTAAGCACGAAAAGCAAGGTGCTAAATCATGGTTATGATAGGATCACTTTGTGTCAATTTTTTTAAAAGATAAGTGTTCTGAAGGAACATACACAATGAAAGCATGCAGTAGGAAGACTTGAATTAATGTATAGGATGAGGGGAGCCTTCCCTGGGCAAGTAGTATTTCACATAAGACCCGAGAGAGGAGTTAGAGGTATGGGGGTGGTGGGTGGGGGACAATCCTTTCAGGATGGAGAGACCACATGTCTGAAGACCCAAGGCAGAAAACATGGGTGTGTTGGAAGGACTGAAATTGAAAGGAGGCCAGTGTGACTGGAGCGGAGTGAGTGAGAGGGAGAGCCCTGTGATGGCTCAGTGCTCATGGACGAGTACAGTTCATGCTTAGGCAGGAGTCCTCTCCCAGGGATTTACCACCTGGGTAGGTCAATGGCAATGGAACTCAAAGTCAGAGAAGCACAGACATTTCTCAAGGAACAATGACAACTCTAAAGGAAGGACACTTAAGCCTGTTAATCATCACTTTCCTTTGAAATTATTTCAATGACTCTAGGAAAACTTCATGAAAGGCATGACTTCTTAAAGAGGATAAGGCTTATTAGTTTTCTTATAGGTTAGGAGAAGTTCTTAGAATTATTGACTTCACTTGAACCTGACCATCAGAATAAACCTAGTATAATCTAGAGAAAGGATTTTTTTCTAAGGACATAAGTTTATAGAATATATTGCCCTTGTGATTTCAAAAGTGTCCTTCCCAGTGGGCTTCTGTACACAGTCTTTCATGTGTCATGATTTGTTGTGAAATATCAGTGTTCTCCTACATGGTACTTGGCATGTGGCCAGAATCCCAACACGTGATTCTATCTGGTTTCCTCCTCCACCATCCAGTGACGCCCAGTCTTGAGTCCTTCCCTGAATGCTAGTGAACTGGAGTCAGGCCTGAGCAGCCCACCCTGCACCTCCTTTCCACTGGCTTCCTGGTTCCTGCTCAGCCTTCCAGGAGCAGGGGGGCCTCCTAACTGGAAGATTCCTTTTACCATGCCACAGTCATGAGGAGGAAAGAGAGGTTGGAAAAAAAACATAGAAAGAAGAACAAAATTTTCTAGTCTCATTCTGTCAGAGCCACTTCACTCCCACCGTAGAAGTCCTGTCTACTTGGGCCAAGACTCACTTCAGAGCTCCCTGGGGTGTGGATGTCGTAGGGGCAGGTGAGCTGGAGGGGGCAGCTTTGAGCTCTCCCAGAGGTTAAGGTTGTAGAATGTGTTATCAACAACTCATGAGGCACAATAATTTGATGTTTTTATCTCTATTGCAGTAAAATAGATTGGATTAAGTTTGTGTAAAACCCTTTTTGTTCTTTTATTTCAGATTTAATGAGTAGTCCTGTGCTGGCCACCTTCCCCAAACTCTTGGAGCAGCCTGACGTGATGGAAGCTCTCAGGGTGGGTAGGCTGCATCATGATGGAAATATCACAGGTCCTGAAAGCACTTAAACTCACCGCATTAGCGTGTTCTGACACCTACACTACTTTTCTCTCCCCAATTTGAATGATGTCTCCCAATCCTTGTCTGTTCTCTGGCTAACTTGGTCTCATCCTTCCTTTCTTAGTATGAAGGTTGGTTCCCCCAGGCCGCCTTCCTGACCCAACAAGCAGAGGAAGTGTGAGTTGTGTACACTGTTGTGATCTCTTTCCTGTTATCTGTTCCTTGACTTAAAATGACCACTGATTGTGTCCTAAGAGCAGAAACCAAAGTGGCTTTTTAGATAAATCAACGGAGTTTTCAGGAGAGAGTCAGAGGATATATAGTTTTTAATTGAAAATAATGTACCCTGTCTATGAAATAGCAGCTGGATACTAGGTTGGCCCATATGAAATCTTTAATTTTCAGCCATTTTTTAGCCTTAAAAAATGGCAGTTTCATAAAGTTCAACTTAATATATCAAGGGCAACAAACATTAGAAGACCCATATGCCTGTGAGTCACATACTCAGATAACATGCCAAGTGCCCCAGGGGGGCATAATCCAGGTCCTTGGAGATTTGAAGAAGGTGGCAGTGAGGCTCAGTAGTCTGATTCATTGAAGAGGTCCTCGGCGAGCTGGACCTGATGACAGGCTGAAGGCCCAGTCAGGTTTTGACCCGCTGAGAGGGGAGGGGAAGACATTACAGGTGGGAGGATGAGCGTGAGCAGACATTCTGAGGCAGGAAGGATTAGAGAGCACTCTTGAGAGGAGCGGATGATCCAGCAGGCATGTCAGGTGTCGTCTGTCAATGGGCAAGGTCCATCTGAGCCTCAGCTGAATGTGAGCAGTGTGGGAGGTGGGGGGCAACTCGTGAACGTTTTTGCTTCAGGAAAACTCCAGGCAGCACAGAGAGGTTGAAAAGCACCCGTGCAGGAGGGAGGTGAGCTGTGTTAGGAGGTGGCCCCCGTTGATAAGGAGGGAGGTAGTATGGGCCTGACAGAGACATGGCATGGAGGAAGCAATTGTCTGCAGAGGTTTCTGTTAGACCTTGAAACTGATTGCATGTGCTGGTTTGGCTAGGGTGGGGGGTGTCATCCATAACAATGAAATCTTCAGCAGAAATACTTAAGAAAATGTTCACGACATCTGATTACCCATAATTTCAGACAAATTCCTTTGGCATTATACTTAGATAATGCAGAATTTCTCATTCTTCCTTTATGAAATCATTAGTATCACAATATTTATTCACCGTAGAGAACATACATGCATTGGTTCATTCAACAAATATTTCACGGGAGCCCACTATGGTTAAGGCCCTGTGCCAGGCTCTGGAACATTTCTCTAGAAGTGGAGCAGTCACAGAATTTGGACTTTGGTGTTAGGAGGAACCTTAACACTAATGTAGTTTAAATTCTGCATTTCTTGATGGGCAGATGACAGAGAAGTGCAGCAACCTGGCTGGCCATGGAGCTCAGCAGTGGTTATGGTTCGCTAGAATAGATGCCTAAATATTCACTTCTTACATGTGTAGTTTCTAGACAGTGTTTTAAACCATGAGTTTAATTACAGTGAAGTTGCAGAAGTGTGGCAAAGACTTGTGAATACTCAGATTAATGTCATATGTCTAATTGCTTTTTAGAGTTCATGGGCTGAGAAAGACAGCACATTAAATAGATCAGAGAAGGAAGTGATAGCAGCATCATGGCGGAGTGAGTTGTTCCCTCCCCTCTAAGTTATAACTAAATGGACACCCATTAACCAACAGAGGAGTCCTTACACAGCTCAACAGGATGGCTGAGAGATCCATGCAGCTATCTGTCTGAATGTGGGTGGACTGGATTCCCAGGAAACAGTGGAAGTAGGGAAGCACACTATCCCCGCCCCTTGGTGGCAGTGATCTAAGTTGTGGATCCCCATGTAGCAGCCAGCATGATGGTGAGTGGAGACAGCAGCAGTCCAGCCCATACATGAATGTTTTTGGAGTGGTAGCCCGGCCCATGGGAGCACCCATATACAGCAGCAGACTTGCAGTGTGAATGCTCCCCACTGTGTCAGTGGCTCAGCTGGTGCAAAGGTACTCTACCTGCCAAATGCAGGATCCCAGTCCACACAAAGGTGCCCCATCCACCAAGTGCAGCATCTCAGCTAGATCTGCCTGTCAAGCAAAGCACCAGACCCAGGGAAGGTGCCACACCTGTCCAGCATAGCAGCTCTATCATACCCACCTGCCAAGTACAGTGGCCACATGAGAGCATCCCACCCACGAAGCACAGCAGTCCTGCCCACGTGAGCATGACCTGATGAGAGGTTGCAGTCAGCCCGCATGAACAGAGTGTCCAAACTGGCACAACTACCAGGAGATGTGGCTCGAGCAGAAAATGCAGTACCTCACCCTGCAGCAGTGGCAAGTGGAATCTGCAACCCGATGCTACCACAAATGTGCCAGCAGAGGACCAGTTCATCAAACACCATGAAGAACCACAGTAATACTGCAGAACAGAAGGAAAATGACAAATCACCAGAAACCAGACCTGAAGTCACAGAAGATTACAATATAATTGGCAGAAAATTCAAAATAGCTGTCATGAAGAGACTCAATGAGTTACAAGAAAATGCAGAAATGAGCTCAGGAATAAAATTAATGAATAGAAGGTATACTTCACCAAAGAGATTGGAGCCCTTAAAAGAAATTATACAGAAATTCCAGATATGAAAAACACAATTAATGAGATAAAAAATAATGTAGAAATCATAAAAAAATAGAGCAGACTTTATAGAGGAGAGTTAGTGACTTAGAAGACAGAAATGTAGACATGCTTCAGGTGGAGGAGGAGAGAGAGCTAAGACTTTTTAAAAGTGAAGAAATTCTTCAAGAAGTATCCAACTCAATTAGGAAAACTAACATGAAGATTATAGGTATCCCAGAAGGAGAAGAGTGGGAGAAAGGAGCAGAGAGCTTGTTCAAAGAAATAATAGCTGAGAACATCCCAAACCTGGAGAAAGAACTGGACTTAGAAGTACATGAAATGAATAGAACTCCTCATTACATGAATGCAAAAAGACTTCTCTGAAACATATATTATTATTAAAACTGGCAAAAGTCAATGACAAAAGAAAAATATTAAGGGCAGCAAGATGAAAAAAAATAGCCTACTAAGGAACCCCTATCAGGTTTTCAGTGGATTTCTCAGCAGAAACCATAAAGGCTAGGAGAGAAAGGAATGATACATTCAAAATACTGAAAGACAAAAACTTTCAGCCAAGAATACTCTATTGAGTGAAATTATCCTTCAGATATGATGGAGAACAAAAGGTTTCCCAGATAAACAAAAGCTGAAGGAGTTCATTGCCATTACACCTGCCTAACAAGAAATGATGAAGGAAGCCTTCCTACCTGAAACAAAAAGGCAAAGATTTACAAAGCTTTGAGCAAGGAGATAAATAGATAAAACCAGAACATTGAAGCTCTGTGGCAGAATAGGTTAGCAAACAATAATAATATAAAAAATAAAAGGAGGGAAAGCATCAAAAGTAACTATAAACAGGTTATGTCAACATCGTGGCAGATTGAGCTTGCCTGGGACTCTCTTCCCCCCAGCATACAACAAAAAGGAGTAACTATATTACAACAGAAAATATCCTAATAGCACAGGAATACTTGGAGAGTTACAGTAGCCAAATGACAGAGGGCAGAGAGGCTGCAGCCCCCCTTGGAGGAGCTGGAACAGGGTAAGAGACAACTCCACTCCCTCCCCTAAAGACTGGGATCAATGCTGCAGAAGGCTCCATAAAGGAAGGAGTGGGGGAGTAGCCACACATCCGCAGGTTCACCCAGTACTCCCTAGTGCCATTGAAGCCTAGAGGGAAGCCCTTTAATGGGATGAAAGCTTTTGCATGCGGTGACCTCATCAAGCCAAGACCCTGGGAGACCAGATAGCAAGAGCAGATCGGGAAACCTCAGTCTGCGCACAAGAAAAAGCATTTCCCCCACAACCAATGCTGTGCCGTGCCATCTGGGCTGAAGGCGGAGGGCTCAGAATATGTGGATCTCAACCCTCATCTAACGGCAATAGGCTGTAACTGCAACCGAGTAATATCACAATGGGGAAAAACCATACATCATTCCAGCATCAGGTAATTCATCAAATCTCCAGACCAGTGGGAAAACAACAAACACCAAGAACTATGTCATAAGGACTCAGAAATAAGTAAACAAAATGACAATGAATTCAGAATAGGTATCTCAAAAACTCAGTGAGGTAAAAGAAAATATAGAGAAATAATTCAACCAGTTTAGGAGCTACTTCATAAAAGTGATTGAAACTATAAAGAAGAATCAATGAGAAATATTAGAGATGAAACATACAATGGAAGAGATAAAACAAAATACAGATTCCCTGAATGCTCGTGTGGATGCCATAGAGGAGCGAATTAGCATAATCAAAGATAGACATGTTGAATGTCTCCAGACAGAGGAGGAGAGAGAACTGAGACTAAAAAGAAATGAAGTCTCTGAGAAACAGCTAACTCAATGAGGAAATGCAACAAAAGAATTATAGGTATCCAAGAATGTGAAGAGAAGGAGAAGGAAGCAGAAAGTATGCTCAAAGAAATAATAGCAGAGAAGGTCCCAAATATAGGGAATGAGAGGGAAAGTGTGTGGAGGAAGCTTCCAGATCTCCTAGATTTGTCAATGTGAAAAGACCTACTGCAAGGCATATAGTAGTAAAACTGGCGAAAATGAATAATAAAGAAAGAATACTCAGGGATTCAAGGCAGAAGAAAATAACCTACAAAGGAACTCCTATCAGACTTTCAGTAGATTTCTCTGCCGAAATCTTATAAGCTAGGAGAGAATGGAAGGACATATTCAAAACTTTAAAAGACAAGAATCTTCAGCCCAAAATACTCTATCCAGAAAAAAATCCTTCAGATATGAGGGAGAAATTAAATCTTTCTCAGAGAAACAAAAACTAAGGGACTTCATAACCATGAGACCCGCAGTACAAGAAATCCTGAAGAAGGCCTTTATACCTGAAAAAAGAAAAAAGGAAGAAAGGGGTTCACAAAACAGAGTAAGGAAGGAGACAAATAGAATCAGAATAGGATAGCAAATATTCAACTATAGCATTAGGATAAAGGGAAGGAAAACACCAAAAACACAGTATCTTATCACTTTAACCACAAACTCAGAACACTAGTTGGATTAAGATTTGAAAATAATAACTTAGGAGGGGAGGAGGAAAGGGACTGAATCAGTTCAGACTAAGGAAATAAGAGGCCACCAGAAAATGGAGTATGTTATACACGAGATTCTGAATACAAACTTCAAGGTAGCCGCTAAACTAAAAAGTAAAACAGAGACACAAAAAATAAATAAGGAAAAAACTAAGAAACACAGCATGAGAAACTGCAGGAGTCAGTGGGTAGACCAAAATACACAGGATGAGAAAAAGGAAACGCAGGAAAACCGGGAAATGAGTGACAGAATGATAGCATTAAGCCGTCATACATCAATAATCACCCTCAATGTAAACGGATTTAACTCTCCAATAAAAAGACACAGAGTGGCAAGATGGATTAAAGGACAAGATCCAACAATTTGTTGCCTCCAGGAAACACATCTCTGTTCCAATGACAAATACAGGCTCAGAGCGAAGGGGTGGAAGAAAATACTCCAAGCTAATGGCAAACAAAAGAAAGCAGGTGTCGCAATAATTTTATCAGACAAAGTAGATTTCAAAATAAGGCAGGTAAAGAGAGACATAGAGGGTCAATATATAATGATCAAAGGGACACTACATCAAGAAGAAATAATGCTTATAAATATCTGTGCACGCAACACAGGAGCACCAAAGTTCATAAAGTAACTGTTAACAAACCTAAAAGAAGATATCAAAAATAACACAATAATAGTAGGGGACCTCAACACCCCATTCACATCAATGGACAGATCATCCAGACAGAAAATCAACAAGGAAACAGTGGAGCTAAACGAAAAGCTAAAACAATTGGACTTAATAGACAGATATAGAACACTTCATCCAAAAACAGCAGAATATACATTCTTCTCAAGTGCACATGGAACATTCTCAACGATAGACCATATGTTGGGAAACAAGGCAAGCTTCTATAAATTAAAAAATAATTGAAATAATAACAAGCATCTTCTCTGATCATAATGCTATAAAGCTAGAAATCAATTACAAGAAAAAAGCTGACAAAGGGACAAAGATGTGGAGACTAAACAATATGCTATTGAACAAGCAATGGATCATTGAAGAAATTAAAGAAGAAATCAAAAAATATCTGGAGACAAATGAAAATGATAACATGCCATACCAACTCATATGGGAAACAGCAAAAGCTGTATTAAAAGGAATTCATTGCAATACACACACACCATAACAAACAAGAAAAATCCCAAATAAGCAATCTCAAATTACACCTAACTGAATTAGAGAAAGAACAAACAAAGCCCAAAGTCAGCAGACAGAGAGAAATAATAAACATCAGAGCAGAAATAAATGCTATTGAAACGAAAAAGGTGGTAGAAAGGATCAATGAAACAAAGATCTGGTTCTTTGAGAAGATAAATAAAATTGACAAACTCCTAGCCAGACTTACAAAGGAAAAAATGGAGAAGGCTCAAATAAACAAAAACAGAAATGAAAGAGGAGAAATAAAAACAGACTCCTGCCGGGGTCCAGCCTCTGCAGAGTCCAGGTTCCCGCGGGAGAGACGGCATCGGCGAAAGTGTAAGTGCTAGACGTGAGACTCGATGCAGTTGCAAGCAAGTCCCATTTATTTCGGGGACAGGGTACACTTATATAGGAAAAAATCCCACGAGGTGGTCTAACTATTGTCGTCATGGGAACAATAGATGAGGGGCAGTGCGTGACTAAAGGTAATAATCAAAGGTGGTTATCTACATACCAGATGTGCAGCATACATATCGATTGTTTAGGAAGAGGTTACATGGTTTCAGGGTCTTCAAAGAAGTTAGGAGGACAGCGAGTATATAATTAACGGAATATAGACCTCCTCATCCTTGGGGGCTGCTGTTTGTTCTTTGAGATATGTTTATTGCTAGTTCTGCCTGTTTTTACAAGGCTTCCAGGACAGAGGGAAGACGTTAATCAGTAATAGGCTTTAAAAAGGAGGACAAAGGATTCTGCTTAAAGAATTATGTTCCCTGGAGAAGTGCCTTGCACGATTTTCCTTCCATTGCCAGACCTTGTCACAATACAATGGCAGCTAGATTGGGGGAATGCTTCCCATATCTCCCCCTTTTTTATTCTTTAAAGCAGAGAATCTAATAGATTTTTCAATCTCATAGACAGAGCTTTGAAGAAGACATATGAATATGGGAAAAAGAATTAGAATGAGGAGTAAAGTTAAAAGAATTGTGCCATTAGTGATTAAAAAATGAGAAATACTAACAGAGTTCTGAGAAATCCAGGATGAAAGAGAATCAAGGAAATTGGAAGTGGCAGAGTTTTCTTCATCTGAGAAATCCTTCTCGGCCTTGTTAATTGCCTGAATTTGGTCATGTAACGAATTTAAGTCCAGGCTTAAATCTGAATGGTTCCAAATACCTTGAATATGATTTTTAATTTTCTCCCAGGAGTGTAGGGATTGATTTACCTTAAGAAGAGTCACACAGATCCATCTATAGGACACATGACATCACAAGGCCAGTCTAACCTTCAAATTTGTAAGTTCTTGTCCTATCTGTAATATTGCCTCTTCCAGAGCATTTACCTTTGTCTCCAGTTTTCTGTCTATTATTTCTTGGGTGGTTAGGGCAAGGTAACATTTTTTGAGAGCTCATCTACATATAGCAGTATGTATTTCTTTAGCCAAATCTACAGCTGATATGGTAAATGAGGCTGCGAGAGTGATTAGAGCTGAAATACCCAAGATCAATGTAGTAATAAACCTACGAGGCCTGTTCAACAGGTCAGTGGCCTGCTTGAGCGATAGCAAGCCGGCATCATCATACCAAGGCTCAGACAGGTGAATAGGCAGCGTGAGGTAGGGGAGTTGTTGTAATATGATTACAGCTTGTACCTCTATATCAGGGCTCAAACAATTAGTTAAAAATACAATCTGGACAGGAGATATCATAACAAGAATTATTAAAAGAGATAGACATAGCAAAACTGTGTACAGGAGAGGCCAAGAAAACATAAGGGGCCAGGACACAGGCCTTAACCTTATATAACTGTGATCCTGTTGGTCTAATGAATATAGCATTCTGTAAAGCGGCTATGGCCTGGCACAAGTGTGGTTGAATTTTACCAGAGTCAGTAGAAAGAATAGGAGGGCGGAGGCGAGTGCGGACGGGGAGACAAACATTTAAAAGGTTTCTCGCGGAGTGAAAGTCGTCTCATCTGGGCTACTGGGGGAGATTCATCATCCGTCTTGACTCGGAAGCTGGGGCTCATCTGCCTTGGTGGAGGTGGGGGCAGAGGCTGCTTGTGGTACATGTCGAATCAGATGATCAGGAATCCACCAAGGAGATGAAGCGTCCTGTGGAAATATGCAAGCATATCCTCGACCGACAGTTAAGAGAATATCAGGACTTTTCCACTGTCCTGTAAGCAGGTCCTTCCATTTGACCTGTGGTAAAATTTTTTGTTTATTATCATTCCAATATCTCATCATAGGTGACTCATCATGAAAGTCTAAATTGAGAAAATTTATTACAAATAGAGCATGACTTAGTAAATGATGGGGAGAGCTATATTTGAGCTCTCCTCCTTGTAATTTTTCCAATTGTTGTTTTGGGGGGCTCAGATAGGGAGGAAAAGACAAATGTTTCAATTTTGTTTATAAATTGCTGTAAGTCGTAGTTCTTTAAGAGAATAGAGAAAAAGGTTTTCTTAACTCTGAAAAAAGCAAAATATTAAAAATCAGTAATATCTCAATTAAGAAGTCATAAAAATTATAATCATCCCTATCAGTTTATTCTGCCCTGTGTAATTGGTTCTTGATCTTAATCTTCTGTCAGCAGTTTGTGAGGTCATCAGCTTCTCTGTTGGAGTTCTGTAGTTTTTACCCAGTTTAGTTTTACAATCTGAACGTTTATTAGAAACCTATATTCTAGAGTGTTAGAGTCCTTTCCATGAATTTTTCTGAAGATGAGACATATTTGCAAAAGCAAAAAGTAGAGTAAAATAATAACTGACTGTAAACAACAAAAGACTTAAAAATGATGATTGACAGAGAAACTTGGTTATTTCTGTGATATACAACACCTTAAACTAATAATTAGAACTATCGCTGATAGCCAGGATAGATCAGAATTTAGGGATGTATATAATTTTTAAAACACTTATATCAGTAACATTTACCTACATAATACCAACTAAGAAAGATTATCATCACTTTATCTGACAATGTAACTTAATAGACAAAATAAGCCTAATTAGTTTAGAATTTTCTACCTTATAGGAAGACAGAGCAAATTTCTCTGTGAAGTCCCAGGGGCCCTCTGAAAATCCCCAGAGAAATCCTCCTCCTTCATCCACGTCAAAAGAAAGCCTTTATTCAAGATCTGAATGTTTTTGAAGGAGAAGCTTGTCAAAAATATCAAAAGACTTCAAAACACTTGTTCAAACAACGCTCACTGTCAGACAATGCTCAGGTATCCATTTAAAGTGACAACAGAAAGAATCAAAAATCTTAAGAGTGACCTCAGTCATTATTTTAACAAAACAGGTTTGTCTTTTAGGTAGACTTACTCAAAGGAACACCTTTTATAACCTCTCTATCAAGAGCAGACCAAAAGTTCAAGACAATTATCGTTTGAGAGAAAACCAAATTTTAATTTCTGTACCAGTTTACTTTTTCATATTAAACCCATTTACTTAATTAGATTCATTTCAATCTTAGCCAACTTCACCAGTCATAAAACTCCTTCCAGAATTTCTCCTTCACAAACTTTCTACAACTTTCTTTATGCCTTCAGAATTTGTCCCAAAGTCTTTCTTCCTTTTTTTTTTTTTCACCTAGTACTTTAGGACAAATTTATCTTTCTTAACCCGTCAAACAAAAATATTCCATTCCTTTTATACCTTCTTTACTGAAAACTTACACCTTACTTTCCTTGAATATACAGAGCTGTTTTTCTTATTAATTTCTAGCAGCTTTAATCACATATATTAGAACTCTTTAACCTTTAACAAACCGTAGGAAACACGAAAATGGTAAGCAATTATGAATTGTCTTTTATATCAGCATTCTAAACACTTTTCATAATTTCTAGAAACACGCCACACTTTATAGTAAAAGACCCAAAGACTTTTAGCCTCTCTGCAATAAGAAGGCAAAAGTAGATAAACTTAGATACGTTTAGCAATAATGTTTCAGTGTTCTATCCAATCCAAAATGACCCAGATAATCAGACTTTTGTCATTTAACTTAACTTGACAAAACTCAAGATTGTTACCAAAAACAACTTCGAAGCCGTTTTTTTCCCCAAGTATACAGACCATAAAACAGTTATTGTACCCACTTTTACCTATTTAAACCGTTTGTTTCCAACAATTATGTTCAGATTACCCACGAAAACCTTGCGAGACATTAGACAAAACTGGTCATCATTTAAAGCTATTATTTTGCTGATGAATTTAACAGACAACGTGAATTTATTTGACTAGGAAACCCAGGCTGCATATTTGCATAAGCAGTGCTAACTCTGGAGGACATTTCCAAACATTTTAATCAAACCAACAAACTTAAATTTTCATTAACCAAAGATTAATCCATATCATCTTAAAAGACATTGGGTTAATTTCTATTGTATTTAGAATTTATGTAAGCGCTTACTTTAAGCCAATTAAACAGAGCTCTTAGTTTTGGCCATATCAACCGGGGGTAAAAATATCACACACATATAGACACACAGACACAGACACACAGACACAGAGTCTTCACATATATTGTTTTAAAAATCACTGCCATCAATCAGGTAACGAGTCAATCGCCAAGATAGGGCACCCCATTTGGTTGCCGGGGTGATCAAGCCCGGAAACTAGAGGCGCGGGGCTGGGGGAGAGGGGAGCTTCCAGAGGTGGAGCCTTTGATATTTTAAAGATTTCTTTGTTTCCCAATTGCAAAGCTCAAAAGGAGCCAAAATGGTCACTGTAACTTTAAGAGAGAGGAAAGAAAAGGGTCCATTACCTTGAAAATCTCCTGAACCTAGGGAAGCGTCCTACTTGTTCTGCCTGTGGGGTTCCTATAGCAAGGGGTGATGGGGGTGTCCCCCTGCATTGTATCTCTTGTATACCTTCCCTATTATACCTGGCAGTCGTAAGTGCCTGGTGAATGGTCGCCAGGATAAAAGGATAGAGAGAAACAGTGAGGAACTTTCCGCCAGTCTGGGGGACATTCTGCCCAATTGCAGCCTGGAGCCATTCTCCCAAGAAGGGGTTCCCACACTCAACCAAAGGTTAGAGTTTGGTACTTTCCTTGAACTGGAGTCCCGACTGGGACTTTTCACGCAGTTCAGAGCATGGTCAGGTGCCAGAGGGAGGGATCCCATTCCAGCCTTAGGAAAAGAAACCTTTCATGGGAGTCTTGGAGATTGGCGACCGGCCTAATGACTTAAGTGATCGACCCGTGCCCGTGTAAAATTTGTCTATTAGAGATAGAGTCAGGAAGGAATGGATTAATTCATTTTCCATCACCCTCAGGCTTAAGGTACTGATTCTCTTCAGGCTGAATGCCACAATTTGTCCCATAGGGTAGCCATGGGCAGCAAACATGGATTCATACAGCTCTCTGAGAAGGTTCCCGATGGAGCAGTGAATTTAGATCCATCCTTGAAAAAGAGAAAGTCACAAGGAAAAAATAGGGCACTTACCAGAACTTGAGCTCACAAGCTGATGAAGGAAGTCCACCAGAAATGATGCAGGGTCGGTGAGCCGAGGTGTCGAAAGAAAGATTTTTTGGGCTCTCAAGATTTGGTGGCTGTGCTCTTTTATTTAGAGAATAGTGTGGAATAGCATGGGGACAGGACCCATGGGCAGGCAGAGCTGCTGCGTGGTGACAGGACCCATGGCCAGGACTTAACAGGTCTTGCTCTTATAATGTTGCACAAGGAAGTATTCCCAGTTAGACATTTTAAAACATACTTAGGCAAAGTTGATATAACCTCTTTATAAAGAAAATCAGCTTCTAAGTTGTGTTCCCACTATCATCCAGGTTTCCAAATTAACAGTTTCCTCTTCGGGGAACCAGGGACATTGTTCTTATACGAAATGTAGGAATTTAGAAATCTGTCCCGAAGAGGCTTTTATGTCTCTTTTTTGCAAGCATACATGTTATTATTTCTATACAGAGCCTTCTTTCTTTAGACTCAGTATGGCCCAAAACTTCTCAAAAGTTCTTAATATTTCTTACTATTCCTAACCTTATTTCACTCTCCCTTTCCAGAGAGGGACTAAAACTTCTCTATTTTTTAAGTTTTGACCTACTACCTGTCTGTCCTTTCCTCACTCTCCCTTTCCAGAGAAGGGCTAAAGGGGGCTCTTCTTTCCAGCCCTAGGTAGGAACCTATCCGTCCCGAGAAGAGCGGGGGTACTTACCCATCGGGCCCCTGTTTGGGCGCCACTTGCCGGGGTCCAGCCTTGGCAGAGTCCAGGTTCCCGCGGGAGAGACGGCATCGGCAAGAGTGTAAGTGCTAGACGTGAGACTGGAAGCAGTTGCAAGCAAGTCCCATTTATTTCAGGGACAGGGTACACTTATATAGGAAAAAATCCCACGAGGTGGTCTAACTATTGTTGTCATGGGAACAATAGATGAGGGGCAAGGCATGACTAAAGGTGATAATCAAAGGTGGTTATTACATACCAGATGTGCAGCAAACATATCGATTGTTTAGGAAGAGGTTACATAGTTTCAGGGTCTTCAAAGAAGTTAGGAGGACAGCGAGTATATAATTAACGGAATATAGACCTCCTCGTCATTAGGGGCTACTGTTTGTTCTTTGAGATATGTTTATTGCTAGTTCTGCCTGTTTTTACAAGGCTTCCAGGACAGAGGGAAGACGTTAATCAGTAATAGGCTTTAGAAAGGAGGACAAAGGATTCTGCTTAAAGAATTATGTTCCCTGGAGAAGTGCCTTGCATGATTCTCCTTCCATTGCCAGACCTTGTCACAATACAATGGCAGCTAGATTGGGGGAATGCTTCCCACAGACTCCGCAGAAATACAATGGATTATAAGAGAATACTAGGGAAAACTATATGCCAACAAAATGGATAACCTAGAGGAAATGGATAAATTTTTACACTCTTACAACCTCCCAAAGGCAACTCAAAAGGAAGCAGACAATCTGAACAGACCAATCACAAGGAAAGAGATTGAAACAGCAATCAAAAGCATCCCAAAGAATCAAACCCCAGGACCAGACAGCTTTCCTGGGAAATTCTACCAAACTTTCAGAGAGGACATAATACATATACTTTCCAAGCTATTCCAAAAAATTAGGGAGGATGGAACACTTCCTAACACATTTTACGATGCAAAAATCACTTTGAAACCAAAGCCTGACAAAGCACGAAAAAGAAGAACTACAGGCCAACATCACTGATGAACATAAATGAATAATTCCTCAACAAAATTTTGGCAACCCAAATACAGCAATACATCAAAAGGATCATACATCATGATCAAGTGGGATTCATACCAGGGACACAGGGATGGCTCAACAGCTGCAAATCAATGAATATGATACACCAAATCAACAAACTGATGAATAAAAACCGCATGATCATATCAATAGATGCAGAGAAGGCATTTGACAAGATCCAACAGCCATTTATGATAAAAACTCTGAACAAAACTGGGATAGAAGGAAATTACCTCAACATAATAAAGGCCATATATGACAAACCCACAGCCAACATCATACTCAATGGGCAAAAACTGAGCACCATCCCCCTGAAAACTGGAATGAGACAAGGGTGCCCTCTATCACCACTCTTATGCAACATGCTACTGGAGGTTTTTGCCAGAGAAATTAGGCAAGAGAAAGGAATAAAAGGAATCCAAATAGGGAGGGAAGAAGTGAAATTCTCACTGTTTGCAGATGACATGATCTTATATATAGAAAACCACAAAGAATCAATTGGAAATTTTTAGAAATAATCAACAACTACAGCAAAGTTGCAGGGTATAAAATCAACTTACATAAATCAGTAGCATATCTATATTCTAATAATGAACTAACAGAAAAAGAACTCAAGAACACAATACCATTCACAATTGCAACAAAAAGATGAAAATACCTTGGGGTTAATTTAACTAAGGAAGTGAAAGACCTATACAACAAAAACTACAGGACTTTCTTGAAAGAAATTAATGACAACATAAAGAGATGGAAAAATATTCCACACACATGGATTGGAAGAATAAACATAGTTAAAATGTCCATACTACCTAAATCAATCTACAGACTCAATGCAATCTCAATCAGAATCCCAATGACCTTCTTTACAGAAATAGAACAAAGAATATTAAAATTCATATGGGGCAAGAAAATACCCCGAATTGCTAAAGCAGTCCTGAGAAAAAAGAATAAAACTGGAGGCATCACAATCCCTGACTTCAAAACATACTACAAAGCTACAGTAATCAAAACAGCATGGTACTAGTACAGAAACAGGTGCACAGATCAATGCAACAGAATTGAAAGCCCAGAAATAAAACCACACATCTATGGACAGCTAATCTTCGACAAAGGAGCTGAGAACACACAATGGAAAAAAGAAAGTCTCTTCAAGAAATAGTGCTGGGAAAACTGGACAGCCACGGGTAAAGAATGAATATTGACCATTCTTGTTCACCATTCACAAAAATAAACTCAAAATGGATCAAAGACCTAAACGTAAGACCTGAAACCATAAGGCTTCTAGAAGAAAATGTAGGTAGTAATTCTTTGACATTGGTATTAAAAGGATCTTTTCGGACACCATATCATCTCAGACAAGGGAAACAATAGAAAGAATAAACAAATGGGACTTCAACAGACTAAAGAACTTCCTCAAGACAAGGGAAAAGAGGATTGCAATGAGAAAACAATCCACTAATTGGGAAAAAATATTTGAAAGTCATATATCTGACAAAGGGTTAATTCCCATAATATATAAAAAACTCAAACAACTCAACAACAAAACATCAAACAACCCAATCAAAAAATGCACAGGAGATATGAACAGACATTTCTCCAAAGAAGATATACGGAGGGCCAATAGGCATATGAAAAGATGTTCATCATCACTGATCATCAGGGAAATGCAAATCAAAACTATACTAATATATCACCTTACACTCACTAGAATGGTAAAAATAACCAAAACAAAAAGTTACAAATGTTGGAGAGGTTGTGGAGAAAAAGGATCCCTCATACACTGCTGGTGGGAATGCAAACTGGTGCAGCCACTATGGAAAACAGTACAGAGATTTCTCAAAACATTAAAAATAGAAATACGATATGACCCAAACATCCCACTACTGGGTATCTATCCAAAGAGCTTGAAGTCAGCAATCCCAAAGTCCCATGCATCCCTATGTCCATTGCACATTATTTGCAATAGCCAAGATGTGGAAGCAATCTAAGTGCCCATCAACTGATGATTGGATAAAGAAGACATGGTATATATACACAGTGGAATACTACTCAGCCATAAAAAAAGAATACAATTGTGCCATTCACAGTAACATGGATTGTACCTTGAGGGTATTATGTTAAGTGAAATAAGCCAGACAGATAGAGAAAGACAATCTCTGGATGACTGCACTCATATGTGGAAGTTAAACATGTAGACAAAGAGAACAGAATAGTGGCTACCAGGGGAATGGGGTGGGGGTGGGTACAAAGGGTGAAGTGGTGCACGACAACACAGCTGACAAACAATAATGTACTATTGGAACTTCGCAAGCTTGTAAACTATCATAAACTCAATACAAATTTTAAAAGAAATAACTACAAACACTTCAACTTAGTCACCAACTCACACCACAGACAAGAATGATTTGTGACAATGATAAAACATAAAGGGAACAGGAAAGGAATGGAACCTGCTTAGGCTAATGTAGATAAGAATTTGTCAGAAAATATACTATCTCATCTATGAGATCTGTTTTTTCAAAGGCACCTGAGCTAACAGCTGTTGCCGAGCTTCTTTTTTTCCCCTACTTTTTCTTCCCAAATCCCCTCACGACATAGTTGTATATATTTTTAGTTGTCGGTCCTTCTAGTTGTGGCATGTGGGGTGCTGCCTCAGCATGGCCTGACGAGTGGTGCCGTGTCTGCGCCCAGGATCCGAATTGGCATAACCCTGGGCTGCCGCAGTGGAGTGCACGAACTTAACTGCTAAGCCATGGGGCCAGCCCCTATGAGATTTTTATATAAACCTCATGGTAAATAATAAACAAAAAGTCAGAGTAGAGTTGCAATCATATATAAAGAGAAAACTGAGAAAACCATCACAAAAAACACCAAACTGAAATGGCAGTCAGAAATACAAGGGAAAACAAAAAATGGGAATATAGAACAAGCAGAAAACAAGAGATTAAATGGCAGTATTAAGCCATATATCAATAATCACTCTAAGTGTAAATAGATTGAATTCTCCAATCAAAAGACAGAATGGCTGGATGGAGAAAAAATGAGAACCAACAATATACTGTCTCCAGTAAATACAACTGAACGCTAAAGACAAACAGAGGCTCAGAGTGAAGGGACAGAAGGTGATACTCCAAGCAAATGGCAAGCAAAAGAAAGCATATGTAGCCATACTTATACCAGACAAAACAGATTTCAACATAAAAACGAAAAGAAACAAAGAGGGGCAGTATATAATGGTAAGAGGAACATTCCACCAAGAGGACATAACACTTATGAACATATATGCACCTAACATGGGAGCACCAAAATATATAAAGCAACTGTTAACAGACCTAAAGGGAGAAATTGACAGCAACACACTAAGAGTGAGGGACCTCAATACCCCACTTACATCAATGGATAGGTCATGTAGACAGAAAGTCAAAAAGGAAACAGTGGCCTTAAATAAAACACTAGACCAGACTGACTTAATAGCTATAGAAAGAACATTCCAATCCTCAAACAGTAGAATACACATTCTTCTCAAGTGGACATGGAAGATTCTCAAAGGTAGACCACAAGTTGGGAAACAAGGCAAGCCTCAATAAATTTAAGAAGCTTGAAATCATACCAAGCATCTTTGCTGACCACAGTGCTATGAAACTAGAAATGAACTACAAGAAAAATGTTTGGACTGTCACAAATATGTGGAGAGCAAACAACATGCTTTTGAACAACCATTGGATCAATGAAAAAATCAAAGGAAATCAAAAAATATCTGGAGACAAATGAAAATGAAAACACAACATACCAACTCTTATGGGATGCAGCAAAAGTGGTACTAAGAGGGAAATTTATAGCAATACAGGCCTCCATGAACAAAAAACAAAAAATCTCAAATAAGTAATCTTAAATTATACCTAACAGAACAAGAGAAAGGACAAACAAAACCCAAAGTCAGCGGAAGGAGGGAAATAATAAAAATTAGAGCAGAAATACATGAAATAAAGATTAAAAAGCAATAGAAATGATGAATGAAACTGAGTTGGCTCTTTGAGAAGATAAACAAAATTGATAAACCCTTAGCCAGACTCATTAAGAAAAAAAGGAAGAAGTCTCAAATAAATAAAATTAGAAATGAAGGAGGAGAAATTACACTCGATACTAAGAACTACCAAGGATTACAAGAGAATAGGATGAAAAATTATATGCCATTAAATTGGATAGCCCAGAAGAAATGGATAAAGTCTTAGAATCATACAACCTACCAAAACTGAATCTAGAAAAAATAGAGAATCTGAATAGACAAATCACCAGTAAAGAGATTGAAACAGCAATCAAAAAGCTCCCAAAGAACAAAAGTCTAGGACCAGATGGCTTTTCTGGAGAATTCTACTAAACATTCACAGAAAATGTAGTACCTATGCTTCTCAAACTATTCTGAGAAAATGGTAGAAGACAGGATGCTTCCTAATTAATTCTACAAAGGCAACATTACCCTGATACCAAAACCAGACAAGGGCAACACAAAAAAGGAAATTTACAGGCTAATATTGTTGATGAAGATAGATGCAAAAATCCTCAACAAAATATTGGCAAATCGAATACAGCAATACATTAAAAGGATCATACACCATGATCAAGTGGGGTTTACATTAGGACACAGGGACAGTTCAACATCTGTAAATTAATCAATGTGATACACTACATTAACAAAATGAGGACTAAAAGTCACAACAGATGCAGAGAAGACATTTGACAAGATCCAACATCCATTTATCATAAAAACTCTGAATTAAATGGGTGCAGAAGGAAAGTACCTCAACATAATAAAGGCCATATATGACAAAACCACAGCCAACATCACATTGAACAGTGAAGAACAGAAAGCCATCCCTCTGAGAACAGGAACAAGACAAGAGTGCCCACTCTTCCCACTCTTTCAACATAATACTGGAGGTTTTGACCAGAGCAATTAGGCAAGAAAGAGAAATAAAAGAAATCCAAACTAGAAACCAAAAAGTGAAACTCTCCCTGTTTGCAGATAATATGATTCCCCGTGTAGAAATCCCTAAAGAATCCACCAGAAAACTATTAGAAATAGTCAACAACTATAGCAAACTTACAGGGTACAAAATCAACATACAAAAATCAGTTTCATTTCTATACACTAATAAAGAACTAGCAGAAAGAGAAGTCAAGAGTACAACCTGATTTACAATTGTAACAAAAAGAATAAAATGTCTAGGAATAAACTTAACCAAGGAGGTAAAAGACACTGAAAACTATAAGACCTTATTGAAAGAAATAGAAGACACAAAGAAATGGAAAGATAGTCCATGAACATGGATTGGAAGACTAGATATAGTTAAAATATCCATATTACATATTACAGCTATAATTAACAAGACAAGAAATAACAAGTGTTAGAGAGGCTGTGCAGAGAAGGGAACCCTCACACATTGCTGGTGGGAATGCAAACTGGTGCAACCAGTATGGAAAACAGTGTGGAGATTTCTCAAAAAATTTAAAATAGAAATACCACATGATGCAGCTATCCTACTACTGAGTATTGTCCAAAGAACATAAAATCAACAATTCAAAGAGATTTATGCATCGCTATGTTCATTGCAACATTAATCACAATAGCCAAGACGTGGAAGCAACACAAGTGCCTATCTCTTGCTGCCTATCAATTGATGAATGAATAAAAAAGATGTTTTTTTATATATATATCATATATAATGGAATACTAAGGAGCCATAAAAAAAGACAAAATTGTGCCATTTGTAACAACATGGGTGGATTTGAGGGTATAATGTTAAGTGAAATAATCCAGACAGAGAAAGAGAAACACTGATATGATTTCACTCATATGTGGAAGATAGGAAAACATATGGATAAACAGCACAGACAGTGGTTACCAGAGGGGCAGGGGTGGGGGGAGGGTGAAAGGTGTAAAAGGGCACATACGTTTGGTGATGGGTAAAAACTGGACTATTGGGGGTGAGCATGATGTAGTCTAAATAGAAATTGATGCATAATAATGTACACCTGAAATTACGCAATGTTATAAACGAATATGATCTCAACAAAATAATTTTTTAAAAAAAGGATGAGAGCAGTTAATCTGATTTTCCATGTTGAACTTAATATGTGCTCATTGTTTGCTTGCACATTCTAATAATCCCTCTTTTTCAGCTAAAGTAGCCGTAGTCATAATTCCTCTTAATCAGATAGACTGTATCGTATGTTTGCAAAGACACATTCCAAGAAGGGTAGGGGCGATTGATTCCTAACGTGAAAAGAATCTCTTGATCAACACAGTCATTTCAGATCAGTGAGTTTTCTTTAATTGAGGGAAAGTTTCTAAACCAAAGTCTCCCAGTTGGCTATGAAATTTCTCTTGTTTTCAAAAAATTCGTCTAGCCCTCAAGGTCATATCAGGTAAGGAGAAAGAAAAAGAAATTTGGCCTAAGCTGTGTCACACACTGAAAAGGTTCACAGCTCGCGCTTACGTTGCCACAGAGGTGCGCTCATTACCAACCAGAACTTGCCTTAGTCAGTGAGTGAGGGCTTCACTGCCCCAACCCAGGACTCAACAGACTTGTTCAGGAAACCAGACAGTAAATATTCTTGGCTCTGTGGGCCCTGTGGCCTCTGTCACAGCTATTCAACTCTGCCATTGTGATGCACAGCAGCTAATGACTGTGCATAAATGTCTGAGCACGGCTGTGTTTCTATAAAACTTGAGTTATAAAAAGAGGCAGTGGGCCACATTTGACCATGGTCCATGGTTTCTGGACTTCTGATCTAAACTGTTAATTCTCTACAAGGACATGGGGGAACAAACTAAAAACACTAAAAATTGGGAAAAAAATTCATATTGTATCGTTATTTCAGCTTCCATTTGACCTGTATCATCTATACTCGACGTTTGCTAAAATTGGCAGGTTTAATGCGATTCTAGTGCAGCGGTGGCCAAGGTGCTGGGCCTCAGGCCTGGAGAAACTGCCCCCTTCACGTGCTGTGCTTGGAGAGGTGACATCTGTGTGCAGACCCTGCTGCGCACAGACATCTCCACCTTCAGCTGCTGTGCCCTCTGAGGTTCCTACCCTGGCCTGTCGGTGTCGGGGGTCACTGACTGTGCTCATACTGCAGCCCTTGTGTTATCCGGGAAGGGTCTGACCACACTGCTCCTTGGGTCTCCTTTCCCTGGATCTCATGCAGAATGCTTGCTCTCCTTCTCTTATGACTACTTGAGAATGTCTCTGATGTGCTGTAATCGAATTAAGTGGAATGTGTAGGACACCCTCCTGAAGCTTAGGAGACGCCCAAGTCTCAAGAAGCCGCTCCCGGACTCGGGGAGGATTGCTCGCCTCTGCTCTGCGCTGACTCTTGCTGCTTCCACTGCAGAGAGCGCTGTTTCCTGACTGAGCAGCTGGTTCAGAGCCATCACCTGCCAGGCACTGCTGGCCCCTCCGTCCCTCACATTAGATGGCTTCCAGTTAACAGAGTCTATAAATTTAACACTGAAAAAATGACGATGCAGATCCATTCATAGTTACTTGTGGTGCCGTTGTCCCCAGAGAGACAAAGAGCTCCTGAA
>NC_060271.1:62002163-62004061 GCF_021613505.1 Equus quagga
CTCGGCACCTTGACGTAGCTGCCCCCTGACGTCTCTGAATCTTGCACAGCTGCATCTTGACGTAAATGCACCGTGACGTTACCACACCTTGGAGGAATGACACCTGAACCTACTGTCCCTGGACCTACAGGAGCCTCTGCCCCCTTCACCCTGGCATAGCCCCACCTGACCCGTCTCCGTCCTGATGGGCCTGCACTGGGTGTCCAGGGTAGGGACACCCACGCCTCCCAGGTCACGGATAAGACATGAGTCTTGAGCAGTGACATCCCTGCCTGAGCTCACACGGCTGGAAGAGGCAGGGGCAGTGTCCTCTGTGCTCTCCTCGCCGCCCTCCGCCATCGCCCTCGGCCGGGCAGGGAGCTGGGTGGAGCTGCCCAGGGAGCCGGCCCTGCCCTCCCTTCCTCCTGGAGGGGGCGTGGGTCTCCACAAGAAAAAACACAGGCACCAGGAAGGGGGCGACCTAAAAAGAGCTGCCGCAGCCGCTGCCAGCCTTTCCCACACAGGAGTGACGAGGACTCCGCCCAGTCCCACTGGAAGGCCACAGTCGCCCCCCTGGACCCAAATCCGCATGCCTCTCAGGTCCAGCCTGACACTTTGGAGGCCTGGTTGTGGCAGTTCCCTCAGAGTTGCCCCTTGACACTCGGGCCTTGGGGCTCCAGGGCACGTAACACCTATGTTAGCCCTGCTCTGTGCTGGCTCAGGACCAGGGTGCCCTGGGAAGCAGCTGTCAGCCTGGGGAGCTCCAGCGTCCACGGTGCTGCCTGCAGCAGGGCCCCAAGGCCACCAGAGCAGCACTGGGCCCTGGAGGTGGCGGCTGGGCTCTTCCTCACTGTAGATGAGGTTCTGGGGACAAAGGAGCTGAACCGTCATACGGGAGTCCAGGAGGAAAAGGAAGCGGGCAGAGAACAGCCCTTTGTCCTGGGATGGCAGAGCGTGGGCTGGAGGTGAGGACCTGGAGGGCAAGGAGTCACCTCTGCCATCAATCCCTGCAGCCTGGCTGTGGCCTTTGCAAGTCCCTGTCCCTGTCACCCGTGCAGGGCAGAGCACTCAGAACTGAGGGTGGTGGAGCCCAGCCAGGGAGGGTAGGGAAGGACAAAGGTGACAAAAACATCCAAGAGCCCAACTCCTGCCCTTGAAACCTCCTGGTCCAGTGAGGAGACCCCAGAGCACAGGGGGCAGCACAGTGGGACACAGCACATGCCCCAGGGGCAGAGGCAGCCGGAGAGGTCATGATTATCCCAGGGGATGAGCAAGGCGACCTGCGAGATGAACCAGAGTTTCTCATGTGGACGAGCAGATCAGGGCCTTCGTGTCCCCAAGAGGAGGGAACGGAGTGTCCACCACATGCAGGACACTACAGCAGGCTGAGCATCCCCAGCAGCCGTCCTGACGCATCAGGGTGGGGTGAGGGCAGGTGGGGTGGGGTGGGGATGCAGCTGGATGTGGTGCAGGGGCCAGACCTGCACACCAGCCTCACTTTGCCCCACTGTCGACTCCCACTCTGTTCTCATTCTTTCAATCATTCATTCAACAAATATCCTTTAGGCACCTGCTCTGCTTCAAAACTGACAGTGGCTATAACAGCAAACAAAATGTTCAAACACCCCTGTCCTCGTGGAGCTTACATTCTAGTGGCAGAAGCAGGAGATAAGCCTGATAAACAGCAGGGGAGTAGGTTAGCTGGGGACACCGGCCCAGGAGGAAATAAAGCAGGAGGGGGAGGGGATGCTGGGGGGTCAGGGAGGGCCTCACTGAGAGGGGACATGTGAGAAAGGAACAGAAGGGGCAAGGGAGCTGCCTCCTTGAGCGAGGGAGTCCTTGCCAAGGCTGTAGCGACAGCGTGTCTGTGTTCAAGGGGCAGCCAGGAGGCCAGTGTGGCTGAAGCAGCGGTCCAAGGG
>NC_060271.1:62334061-62430305 GCF_021613505.1 Equus quagga
TTCTCTTGGGTAAATACCTAGGAGTATAATTTTTAGGTCATAGAGTAGGTATATGTTTAGTTTTATGAGAAATTGACGGACTTTTCCCAAAGTGATAGTATCGTTTTACATTTTCACAACAAAATATGAGTGTCAGTTGCTCCACATCCTTGTTAACGTTTGGTTTTGTCATTAAAAAATCTTTTTAGCCATTCGGGTGGGTGTGTAGTGGTATCTCATTGTGGTTTTGATTTGCATTTCCGTGCTGACTAATGATGTCAAGTACTTTCTCGTGCTTATTGGCCATTCGTATTTCTTCTTTTGTGAAACATCTTTTTGAATCTTTTCGCATCTATTTGTGTGTGTGTGTGTATGGTTCACTTGTGTAGTTTGTGTAAACACCATCACAATCAGGAAACAGGGAGAAACTTCATGTTTTTCCTGTAGAGTCAGATTCTCCCTGAACCCCAACCCCTAGGAGCCCCTCATCTGTTCTTCGTTACTAAAACTTTACCATTTTGAGAATGTTATAAAGTTGAAATCATGTAGTGTGTAACCTTTTGATATTGGCTTTTTTTTCCCACTCAGCATAGTACCTTTGAGGTCCATCCAAGTTGTTGTGCGTGTGGGTATCTCCCTCCTTTTTATTGCTGAGGAGTATTCCATTGTGTGGACGTGTCACACTTTGTTTATCTATTCCCCAGTTGAGGGACATTTGAATTGTTTTTAGTTTTTGGCGATTGCAAATAAAGTTGCTATGAGCATTCATGTAAAAGTGTTTGGGTAGACAAAGGGTTTCATTTCTCTCGGGTAAGTATCTAGAAGTGGGATTGCTGAGTTGTATAGTAAGTGTGTGTTTAACTCCATAAGACACTGTCAAACTTTTCCCGAGTGGCTGTACCATTTTTCATCCCTACCACCAGTGAATGAGAGATCTAGCTACTCTGCATCCTCCTTAACACTTGGTATGGTCAGTATTTTTTATTTTAGCCATTCTAGTAGGTGTTTATGATTTGATTTTTCTTTATTAGTAGCTTGTAGTTTGGCCCTGACTCATGTGTGAGACTTTCTGGAGGGGTGTCTTACTCATGCTGGATGCCCACACCCTGCACCTCTCTGAGGGGATGTGAAATTAGTATCTTTTCTTTTACTTCCTGTGTGTAGCATATCTTGGCTCAGAAGTTTTCAAGCTTCTTCTTAGTAATGGAACCGTTCTTTTCAAGCTAAATCCTACACAGAACACCAGTAGATAAGTCAGGTGATGCTGGCGCTGCTGAGGGTAGAGCTGGACCCTCTCTGTGCCCGCACAGCTGTCCTCGAGGCGTCCTCAGCATACGAGGCCCAGCTCCTAATCTTGCCACTAACGCCATCCACCGCAGCATCTGCCAAGTCATTTAATTCCGTAGGGCCTCTGTCTGCAATCCAGGGCATAGAGAATAGTATTCTCCATATCTTCATATCCTACAGACCCAGGAAGACAGAAAAGAGAAATTATATCTGTTAAAATACCAAAAAATGATTGTTTATGATTTATACCCCACTGTTACACAAATAGTATTTGAAGCGGCCTACTAAGATTGTCAAATGTGGAGGTTGATATTTAAAGACAGAAAATCTGTGCGCAAATATGCATGTTGTGTGGGAACTTGGAGAGCTTGGGCCTTCCTAAAACCCCGATTTTTCCATTGCAGAGATGGTCACCTTTTTGCTTGAAAAGTCTTAGGAATTTAGATATTCTTATTAAGATAATCAGATATTCAAGCTTTCAGGCAGACAGTTTTGAAGATTTTTTTCATCCAGCTTTAATTTCTTTGTTAAATATGAATTTCTCGTGGTGACAGTTCAAATGAAGGACAAGCGCCATCTAGTGGTTGTTTTTAAGTGTACAATTTAAAATAATTTTTAAACATTTTTTTGAACAGGTATTACTTTAACACGGTCCAAACATCAGAACACATAACACATAAAAAGGTAGAGCATTGTTCCCCGTCTGCCCAGTTTCCCCCACCTCTACCCAAGTACACAAGTCAACACTGTTATTAGTTTCTAGTGTGTTCTTTAAGAGATTTTTAAAACAACATATGAGCAAACAAATACAGTCACGTGCCACTTAAAGGTAGAGATACATCCTCAGAAATGTATCGTTAGGCGATTTCATTTTTCTATTAACACCGTAGCATACTGAAGGGGAACAAAATTGCCCGCCCCAAAATGTCTCTTTAACATGAAGATTTATTTTAGGCTGATGATTTTTAAGAAACAAAAGACTCAGAAAGTTTTTCTTTTTACCTTCCCCTTAACTGCCTAAAAGAATTCAGATTAAAAAAACTGCCTCAGGAAGCAAGCTACTCCCCTAGCATATCTTGACCTAAGGGGCAGACAGGGAGGAACTTAGAAAAGCGTGTTTGTTGGGCTCCCCTCTGAGTTCTTCTGTTTCTATGTGGCCAAACAAACACTTGTTTTCCAAACCTTTGCTTCTTTTCACCTGCCTGTGAATTGTCTTCCTTCCCTTTGAAGTCCCTGACTCCCCCCACCCACAGCGTTTCCTCTTGTCTTTAGCGGAGGACAGTATTTAAGCTGAGGGCTTCAGCCATTTTGGCAAGTTACTTGGTTTTCCTGGGTTTCTTTCATGTGCATGTTATTAAACTTTTGTTTGTTTTTCTCCTGTTAATCTGTCTTATGTCAATTTAACTCCTAGACCAGCCAGAAGAACCTAGAATGGTAGAGGAAAATTTCGTTCTCCCCTGCAGTGCTAACACAAACCTAGATGGTACAACCTGCTATATATCTAGGCTCTATGGTACTAATTTTATGGGAGCACAGCATGCACTCGGTCTGTCATTGACCCAAACGTTGTTATGTGGTGCATGACTATATATAGTCTTCTCCAACATTTTTTTTCAACCTATAGAGCAGCAGTAGAAGTAATATATTCACTTGTTTGCACCTTGCTTTTTTCATTTAAAACATCCTGGCAGTTTCCCCGTATCAGCATATAAAGAGATTTTTCTTTTTATGTAATACCCTGTTGTATGGCTGTACCGAATTTTACTCAATCACTCTTCTGTTGATGGCCTTTTAGACGTTTGAGGTGTTGTGCTGTTACAACGCTGTCGTGAATAGTTATTTCTGCCCATGTAACGTTGTGCTCATCCCTCACAGTGCATTTTGGGGTAAGGGTGGGAGGGGAACAGGAAACACAGACCTGTAATTAAAGTGTCTAACTCGTCTCTGTTGAGGAATTTCTTTAATGTAGGGAACTTGGCTGTTTAACAGTTGAGAACTGTTTAGTTGTAACCCAGTTTTCATGAGATCTGTTTATCTTACAGTTTTTAATAATTTCTCAGTTCCTTTGGCCAGCGTGTGTATTATCTGTGCATTAACAGTCCCCACCTGGTCTTGCATTCTGTCTTACTTTTCTGCATAGATTGACGTACAATCATTACTAGAAGTTGACTCCTATGAGATGCTTGGTCTCAGTATGAGCAGGAAGCTTAATTTAATGTGAAAATAGATGTGAATTAGGGATTTAAAAATAGGTGACTTGCAATCGTTTTATTGAAAAGTTACTAGAATGGAAACGTAAAGAAAATAGCTAATAACTATGTTTTAGAATCTTGTCTATATAGCACACTTCACGGCGTTCCCCTAGGCTTGACTGTCTTGCCTAGTGTGAGGTTTCTCTGGAACCACATTAATCTTTTTTGATGGCAGAATTCATAATTAATAAATATGACTGTTTATATTAAAAAAAAGAATCCATAGCTTCTATTATTCTGTAACTTATACATACTCCTCATATCGGTGAGGATGTCCAAAGGGTAAGTTTCTAGAAGCATGATTATTGAGTCAGAAGGTAGGTTCATTCATGGTTTTGATAGATACCGCTTACTTGCTGTACGTATAGATTGTACCAGTTTATACCGCCCCCTCCCCAGGCTATGCATGAGGGTATCTGCTCCTCACAACCTTGCTAACATAGCGTGTTATCAGACTGTCTCAATTTTGTTCATGTGATAAGTAAAAATTAGTGTTTCAGTGTAGTTTGAATTCGTGCTTCTCTTATTGCATATGAGAGCAGAGATTTCAAAATGGATCCAAGTGCCATCTGTAGTCCTTATTCTGTGGGCTATTTGTTCAAATCCTTTGCCCACTTGTTGGTCTTTTTAATGAATTATAGGAGCTCTTTACTTAGGGAGATTGGCTCCTTTGCAATATCAGTAACAAAGACTTTGTTCCAGTTTGTCATTTGTCTTTTGATTATTCTTATGGTGTTTTGGTCATGCAGAAATCTTCGTTTTAAAGTAGTCAGATTTATCCATGTTTTCTTTATGTCTTCTAAATGTTATATTATATTTAGAAAGGTTTTTTTTTGGCATTAAGATTGTGAAAGAATTCTTCATGTTTTATTTTAATCCTCGTGGTTTTGTTTTCCTCCATGTAAATCACTGGTCTATTTGGAATTTATTCTGGTATATGGTGGGAGATAGGGACCCCACCTTTATTTTTTTCCGGTTGGCTTCTCATTTTTAGAGTTTTCCCAGCTGCTTTTGTTTGTTTCCTTTTATATGCGAACTTTAAAATCCCTTGTTGGCGTTTTTATTTAGATCATATTGAATGTATAACTTAGGGAGAACTGAGTTCTTTATGATATTATCTTCCTATGAAAACACATGGTATGTATTTCTATTTGTTCAAGTCTTTTCTTGAGTCCTTCGAGAGTGTTTTAAAGTTTTCTTCATATAAGTTCCGTACATTTAAAAAATTTATTCTTAAGTATATTTTTCTTTTGTTTTATGATTTTTGCAAGTGAGATCTTTTCTTTCAGGTATTTTCTAACTGGTTATTTATGTTTCTATATGAAAGCTGTTTACTTGTATTAATTGTGTATCCTGCCAACTCATTGTTTGTAGTAATTTTAGTTGGTTGTCTTCGGGACTTCCAGGTACACAGTTACTTATGATGCAAAACTTAGTGGTTCAAAACAACAAACTTTTAATACAGATCATGAGTTCGTGGGTGACTGAGGTTCTTCTGGCTCGACTGGGCTCGTGCATGAATCTCCAGTCATGCATATCCAGCCATGAGTTGGATAGGCAGCTCTTCTGATCTTGACTCTTGCACGTATTTGGGGGTTGCTTAGAGGGAGGCTGGTCTAAGATGGCCTTGGCTGAGACAACTGGGGTCTCCTCACTTGTCTCTTACTTTCTACCCCCAAGCTAGCTGGCCAAGGTGTGTTCTTCGATTAGCTCCAGCATATTCCCATGGGGAATGCAGAGCAGCAACAGAGGAAGGGCAATGCACAGCACTTTTTCAAGCTTTTGCCTCTTGCGAGTCCACCAGTATCGTAATGGCCAAAGCAAGTCACATGGCCGAGCCCAGATAAAAAGGGTGGGGAAACAGACTCTGCCTCCTTCTGAGAACTGCAGCGTCAAAGGGCAGGGGTCAAGGAGAGGTGAAGCACAGAGGCCATCAATACAATCAATCTAACACTTGCATCATCTGTAAATAGTGACAGTTCTACCTGTTTCTTTCCAGTTTTGAGTTCTCCAATTTCTCTTGACTAATTGCATCGGCTAACACTCCCAGAAGAATGTTTAACAGCAACCTCTTGTGGTGGTTGTTTTCAAAAAGCCAGCTTTTGGGTTTATTAGTTATACTTTTTCTGTTTTCTAACTGATTACTTTTCTGCCTTTCTTTTAATAATTTATTTTTCTCTTTTGCTTTAGTTTAATTTGTGGGGTTTTTTTTCTAACTTCTTTAGTCGGCTGCTATAGCAGTTGCTGTTGATGCCCAGCCCTGATCCCTTCACCAGGCCTGTACAGCATCTCCCAGCTGCTGTCGATGCTGACTGGAATCAGCTCACAGCTGAACCTCCTTGGAATTGTCCTAGCTTGGTAGGAGTCACTCTCCCAGGAAATGCCTGAGGTTATGCTTTCTCCGGGGAATGCCCGCAGCCAATGACTGACTGACAGAGTTGGACAACTCCATGGTCCATTTATACCCCAGAGCTCCCCACTGAATCAGGCTGGGGCTAGACTTCAGCTGAGCCCACATCTTTGCCAGCTCCCCAGGGCCCATGTGCCCTGAAGGCCTCCTGTCCCTGCTAATGCCCAGAATCCTACTGCATGCCCACACTGCCAGTTGCCCATGGCCTGCTCCCCACATGGCCTCACACAGTTTATTGTTTGCCCAGCAACCCCAGACCCTTTTCACATACTGTAGCTAGGGAGAACAGGCTTTTCTTGGAGTGTTTTTTGTCTGTGCCTGCTGGAGATGCTGGGTTGGAAGATTCTGTGGCGTCTTGTCCTGCATATATGGGAGGCAATAAGGAAACCCAGGGGCTTTGCTGCCATGTCATTCCTCAAGTCGTGTGTTCCCCTAGGTGGGCTGCCTTCTTGCACTTTTCGGAGTCCCCTCTGCTTGTTCATTGTGTAGCCTCCAGGGTTTTTAGCTGTAAGAGGGAGGATCTGGGAAGAACAGGCCTACTGCATCTTGGCTGACCCAGAAGTCCTCAGTTATACGGTATCTCCACCAAGAGACGTAAATAATGAAGAGCATAGATAACAGTAAAATATAATAAAATAATTAGGAAGTGGTGAGCTTTAAGTATTATTACCTTTTTAAAAACATAATTTATTTAACTGTAACTTCATATAAATTAATTTTTGATAATGGCTAGTGTTTAACAACCAGTTCACAAAAATTCTTTAACATTTAACAATTGCATCTCATGAACTGATATAAGCTGGCTCTAACACACTGCTGGTTTTATTTAATATACAGATAATATTTGGTCACAACATTTTATTTGCTACAAGATGACTTTTTTTCTTTCTGGTGACTGTTTTTGGTTTATTAATAGATTTGCTGCTCTTTTTCTCCGTTTTTCTTATGGAATCATTGTACCAGTTCTATGCTAGTTTCATTCCTTAAGTTGAATGACTTGAATGATTTGAATGAAATTGAATGATTTCCAGGGCAGTTTTTCTAAGAGGTTTCAGGGTTGGGGATCGGTTGGGGACCCAGGAGAAGATTGGACAGTGGTCCAGGGTAACCCCTTTTCTTCTCTGCTGCCACAAAGCTAGGCTGCTTCTTTCCAACACAGCTTGTCTGTGTGATTCTTCGTGTTGCCCTGACGCTAATCCCAGCTCAGGGATGGGTGAGCGTCCTGCCCCCTGCTGGCTCCCTGCCATGCCTGTCCTGCTCTTCCAGGTGGGAGCTGTAGGTCTTACACCTCGGTGTGTACATCTTACATTTAGGAAGTGAATTTTTACCAGCATTTTCTGAGAGCTGCCACCATTTGGCCCCTGTGCTCTGAGATCTCTTTCTGTGGTTCTTTCCACTTCCTCCTGCCCAAGTCCTGCATCAGCTCAGATGCTTTAGGCAGGCCTTACTCATGTATTAGAATCCAGAGAATTTTCCTGACCCCTAGTTTCACTGAAAATGAGTTTTTGTTTTCTGTTCTCCTTAGGGAAAATGCTGACTTCACGCAGAAATGTTTATGCTGAAATCCCCACCAGTGGTCCTGAGATCAGGTCTACTAGCTGACTCAAAAAAGGAAAAATGCGAGAATGGGCCTGTCTTGTCTCAAGATTTTCCTGATGGGCAGTTTCTGTGTCCATTTGGCATTTTTGGGAGGTTCTCTTTTGCATTCAGGAATGATTTCCCTTTGATTTTTCAGTTACCTGCTGACTGGGTGGAGGAGAGAAAGCCAAGACGGTTGAGCTGGTTCTTGTTTGGGCAATTGGCCAGCAGGCATTTAGGGGAAATGTTTAAATGTGAGATGCTGTGCTGCTCCTGAGGGCTATGCAGAAGTTTAATCCCTGGACCCTACGCCCATGCAGTTTGTATTCTGGTTTGGAAGGAACTTGACATAGGGACCGTATGGGTAGTGGGCATGTCTTTTGGGACATACATGGGAACATTATCACCAGGATCTGGTTGTGAAACTATAGGACCAAAATAAGTTTAAGTTCAACCACCATTTAATGGGGTCTTCTATGGACCAGGCCTTGTGTTGGGTGCTGGGACTGTAAACGTGGATCTAACACAGTTCCTGCCCTTGGGAAGGAGGGAGTAGGATAAATAAGAACATAGATGGCAGTTAATTTTATTGAGCACCTACCATATACAGCAAGCACTGGTATAAGCATTTGAAACGACAATCCTGAGTTATGTGCAATTGTCTTCCCATCTTACAGATGAGAGGGCAGAGGCACTGGGAGGCCTGGTCACTTGATGTTGGTCACGCAGTTAGTGACAGAGTCAGGAATCAAACCTGAGTGAGGTTTCTTCCCGGCTCAGGCTGTGCTTTGCATTTAAACACTTTACATGGCAGAGTGGAACCTCCACTGCGGTGTCTGTTTAGGCTGATTGAGAAGCGGACACCAAGATGGGACTAGATGTGTGAGTGATGTATCAGGGAAAACATCTGTGAAGGTGACAGGGAGGGAGCTGGAGGGGGCAGGGAGAGCCTTCAGAATGTGTGCAGTGGGACTGACACCGGGAAATGAGAGAGAAGGAGGGGCACAGTGCAGTTATGAGAAAGTCTCAGTGGGCCCTGGGGGTCCCTGGGCAAAAGTTGCCCATTGGGCAGGAATGGCCTGACTCCAGAACCTTGCCATGCTCAATCGCCCGCTGGAAGCAGCCCGAGAGAAAAGCAGCCTCCAGGTGAACTCTGCAGTTGATTCCAAGGGATGGCAGCTGGAGGCTGTTGGTAAACTCTGCTCCTACGATGGGTTCTGTTGAACGAAATTCTAAGCCACACTCCTTGTGGCCACCACAGTCCACCCCTTGTACCACACAGGTCACTCCCTTCTCCCCTGTCTCCCTAAAGGCTGCTCTTGGGTCAATTCAGACCCGTGAAAATGTCTTTACACTTGCAGAGGAGGCGATGTTGGAGTCTTGTTTTAAGGTCATCTCGTCGGGAAATCCTTTTTTCCTTCCATTTGGATGCCACAATGAACACTTAGTCTGTGTGACACACGGTGGGCCTTCTTTGATACACAGTGTGAAACAAGACATCCAAAGAGACACAACAAAGACATCTGTGCTCTCAGGTCCCTTGGTCCGAAGACTCTACTCAGAGTCACCTGTAATTCAATGCCTTGACACCCGTTTTGTATCTGTTCCTCACAGGTATGATTTAAGTCTGGATGAAATGAGAGCTTTGACATTTCAGAGAGTGACGTTTACCATGGGTCTACCTCTGTTAAAACGTGCAATTCAGGAACAGGTAAGTTTCACTGTTATTTTGGTGTAATGTCTGTGTGAGAGAGAGAGATGGAGAGAGAGAAAGAGAGAGACAGAGACAGAGACAGAGAGAGATTTTGGACTGTTTTGTTTGCTTTTGTGACTTGTTGCAAGCGCATCTGTTTTGTCCTGGGGGAAACTGATGATGTTGTGATCAGTTGGTGTGGGGAGTGCCTTCTTCAGCCCTTTTTCTGCCCGCTCCCCGTTAATTGGCCCCCTGCTCATGGCCCACACATTCACTTCTCCCGAGCTCACAGGCTGGGGAATAGGGGAATCAGCAGACGTGGCGAAATACGTTTGTTCTCAATGAAATTGTTTTGTTCACAAAACAAATGTAATTTGGGGTATAAAATTCAAATATCTGAAAAATGTAATTAACTCATTTTACAGGTTTTTAAAGCATTTTAGACTGGTCCAAAATGTATGAGTCTTATTGGTCTAAAAATTGCCACTCTAAATTCAATTAAATTATTTTAGTCAATTTAGCCTCATTAAAGAGAAAGAAGGAAAAAAAGGAAGAGTATGTGATTAGAGAATTCCTTTGTGCTGTGAGCATTAGGAGCTATGTAGTTTAGCCAAGTCTAAATCCATTTCCATTTCATTCAGTTTCACGGCTTCCTTAACCTAACACTTTCATAGGAAAAAATACCTCCTGGTGAGGTCCTAGGGGCGGGTCGGTAACCGGGGATCAGCTTCAGTTTGTAGAAGGTTGAGGAGCTGAACCTGTCCTGCAGGGAGCTGGCCCTCTTCCTGCCCAGCGTGGTCTGTGGAGGGAGAGTCTAAGGATTGAGGGGGTGGGTCTTCCCCTGCCAGGAGACCTGGGGGATCCTCTCTGTGGAGTGTGGATCAGAGCCGGTGGGGGGCCTGAGGTCCACCCTCCCACCCCCCTTTGAGTGGCTGTCCTGAGGACGCAAAGACAGAACTCAGCATCTTCTTGTCGGGAAGGAATTCTGGCAGAGTTTCGGCCCTCTTGCTGAGGTACGTAGCCACCTCCCAGGTGACAAGGGCACGGCCTTGTCACACTTAGATGGAGAGCGTGTGGAAGGAAAACCCCCACATCACAGAGTGAAGCGTGCTTGCGAAGCCTGAAGAATCATCTACCAAGAGTCAGGCAAAGTAGATTTTCAAGCTAGTAACCTGCCTGTTCGTGGAACATACATTCAGAGCTGTGAATACAACCAATAAAGAAAAACAACCACACCCAAACCCTCTTTGCCTTCAGCTGCTTTCTCTAGCAGAGCCTGGCTCCCACATGCATCTGGCGTGGGGCTGGTTGGAAGGTGAAATCCTGACGTGTGGCTGGTCTCCTGCTCCCTTAATCAGCCCAACGTGTCTGTGGCTTAACTTAGTGTCAATACTCAAGACCCGGACGTGAGGGTTGATCCTTTAAAGAGGTTTCCTAATGCTGCTGGACCCCCTGAGTCTGAAGGATTAGCCTGAGTAATCTTGCTCCTGATGAAGCGTGTTGAGCCCTGGAACCAATTATCTTCCTGTTTTTGTGGCTCCCTTCATGGTCTTTGGTAGCCCGGGTGCCTCTGTGCTGGATGATTAGGTCTAATTCCTCCAGGAGGCACAGGATTGGCCTTAGATGATGCCCCCCGTCCATTTCTGTTAGTTCTTTCAGTCTATTTGGCTCTTCTCTGTGTGAATTCACAAAAGCCAATGAACCTGAAGGGAATCGAACTAGCCGGTCATCAGTGCAGCCGGCTCATCTCGTCGGGCGGATGTCACGAGACTCAGTAAGCAGCATATCTGGGTTTGAAGGCTCTCAAATTCCATCCTGTGCACAGCTGGACGAGCTGTCCACATCCAGTAATTCTAGAAGAAGTGTTACGTGATTCATCCTGCCTCTTAATAAAAATATTGAATCATGGCTGTATTGCCTGTTTGGAGAGCGTTACAGGTCCGTCCATCTTTCCCTGGCCCCCATTCCGAGTTGCTGTTGACTTTCGTGGATGATCCAATGAACTCCGAGGCAGAAGGCAGTGTGTAATGTGTAATGATGATGTTCTCGAGGACAAATGAGGAGTGAGCCTCATTCATTCCAGGTCTCAGTGGACAGTCCACAGGCCAAGAATAAGCCACTAAAATATTTCCACTCTGTGTTTTCCCCTCTGCCATCTGCAATAGATTTGAGATGTTTCAATAATTTTAAAAGGAAAGTATGGTCTCAGTCTGACTGCAGACTCAGATCAGTACACACACACACACACACACACACACACACGTATGAGCACACACACAGTGTGAACACCACCGTTGCACCCTGTCAACGTCTCCTGCACCTGTTTCCAGTGACATCACCTTTGTGCCCCGCAGCCAGCTGTTCTCTTCTCCCCCTGAGGATTCCAGGACTGGATCCTGGGCTTGGGAAGTCACTGACTCCCTGTATTTCCAGATGAGGAGACAGAGGACGTAGGTGGGACTTCTACTTTGTGACAGTGCTGGGACTAGAGCCCTGGCCCCTCCCTTGGGTGCCTTGTCCTGTCTGTGTGGCAGCTTCCTCAGAGACACTCGTCCCTGGAAGCTGACAGAGGCTGATGGCCTGCACAAAAATCACCATAACCAATAGTAATCACCATAACCAGTGTGCTTACTGTGCACATAGTTTATGCCAGTCACAGAGCTAAGAACTTTAAATGAATGATCTCATTTACTATTCACAACATCGGTAATGATATTCCCGTTTTACAGATGAGTAAACTGAAGCTGAGTAAATGGCCTGAGGTTATACAGCTAGTGAGTTGTAAATATAACTAATGGAGCGCTAGTGGATTCAAACCCAGGTGGTCTGCTTCTTGATCCCGCTTAAATCTGGTGGTTCTCGCCCCTGGCTGTGCATGCGGATCGCTGGGGGCGCTTTCCAAACTCCTGCTGTCGGGGCTTTTGCGCAGGCCAGTCACGTCAGCATTTAAATCTCCCAGGCGATCCAGTGTGCGTCCTGGCTTGAGTGCTGCTCCCTGTCCTTCTTTCTCAGTACCCTGTACTGTATCCCCCACATTGTTCCCATTCAGCATTTGGTCCCTGTCAATCATGGTTCAGGGCTGACTCAGGATCGCGCCATCCCAATATTTCCTTTCCTGAAGAGGGAGCCTGTTGGGGTCAGGCTGTTCCTGGCCAAGTGTAGTGAGGAGTGGGGACAGATGGCCGGGTAATGAAGCACCCACTCCGTGATTACCCCCTCCTCCCCTCCCTTCCCCCCACCATCTCTGTCCCATCCTGAGCTCTGCACGTCCTCATCCCCATGATCCACATGAGTGGTGGGCATGGTAGCACCATCATTATGTAAACCAGTGGTTCTCAAAGTATGGTCTGAGGACTCCTGGGGGTACCAAGACCCTTTCAGGTATTACCTGAAAAGTAGATGTACAGCTACCTGTGTGCGTGACACCAAACTTTCATCATAAACTTCAACCAAAACAACATATGAGAACAGACTAAGTGCGGAAGCACCTGTGAGAGGCCAGCTGTCTTCTATGAAGCCAGATGGAAACAATTTGTAAAAATGTAAAGGCAGTTCTTTTCACTAATTTTGTTTTTTTGGTTTGGAAATTATGGTTATCTTTCATGAGGATTGTGTCATTTACATTAACATGTAGTGGGTTTATTACTGTAATTTATTTATTTTTAAAGATTTTATTTTTTCCTTTTTCTCCCCAAAGCCCCCCAGTACATAGTTGTATGTTCTTCGTTGTGGGTCCTTTGAGTTGTGGCATGTGGGACGCTGCCTCAGCGTGGTTTGATGAGCAGTGCCACGTCCGTGCCCAGGATTCAAACCAACGAAACACTGGGCCGCCTGCGGCGGAGTGCGCAAACTTAACCACTTGGCCACGGGGCCAGCCCCTGTTACTGTTATTTTTAAATGAATAAATGTTTTCAAAATTCCCAGTTTTGATTACTAGTATGGTAAGTTGATAAATGTAACCCGCATAAACAAAAGCTCTTCAGATGCCTCGATAATTTTTAAGAGTGTAAAGGGGTCCAGAGAAGACAAAGTTTGAGAACTGCTGACCTAAGTCATCCGTCGTTTTCTCGGGAAGCCCCCACTCAGATCCGCTGAGAGGCAATTGGCAGGAGACGGTAGCTTTACATTGCATTTATTATACCATAATTATCTATTATTTCGATTAGAATTTTAGATAGTCTCAGTTTGGGATGGTTTTTGTTTTTATATTTAGAGAAACATCAGGTGGGCGATCAGAGCTAAAATGGAATAAGATTCTAAGGTCAGCTCACCATCGACGGGAATGGGGAAAAGGTTTGCTTTCCTTGTTAACCCCTGAGAAAAGGAGCAGCTTTTCCCAGGAAGCAGTTACATTGAAGCCGTGGGTGTGTTGTGGAGAAGGAGCTGAGCAGGGAATATGCCAAGAGGTGAGGATGTCCACCTTGCCGCTGGTCCTTTACGCCAGCCCATCCCGCCCAGGCCGGCCCTGTTGCCCACAGCCAGTACCGTGACCAGGTGCACCCCCTCTGCCCCATCTGTGTGCTGGTTCCTGACCTACTTAGAGCTCTCGGCTCTGACATCCTGGCCGTGGCTCTGCACTTGGCCCTCTGGCTTCTGTCTGTCCTGGAACCCAGGCTTTTCCTAGTGGGCTGTGACAGGCTGCCCCTGGCTCTCAGTCTTGTGTGCTGACTTTGGCAGGAATCCCTGTCCCAGCTCCAGCTCCACAGACTTGGACACTGGCCACTTGGCCAGCCCTCTGGCCAGACCAGTCTTGGCTCCATGGGATGCTGTGGAGGATTTGAGTAGAGACAACAGGATAGAGTGCCTGTTTACAGAAGTTCCTCTGTGTAGATTGGCGCCTGAACGGAGTTGTCATCTGTGATGGTCACAGGGGTTGCTTGAAAGGGTGTGCCAGGGCATGAGTTGGGACTCACCCAGGGACTCCAGTGCAGCTGGAATCCTGGTGCTATTTATTTACTGCACTGTAAGCCATTCTCCCTAATGAAAACTTCTCACTTTAAGGCTTGATTATTACTCTTGTAGTGAAATATTATGTTAAAAATAACAATAATTATTACTTGCTATCATTTGCTAAGTCCCTTCTATGTGCCAGGCGATTCATTCATTTTACAATTATTTATTGAACACCTACTATAAGCCAGGTACTGTTCAAGAGGCAGAGAACAAGCAGGTAAAAAATACCTGTCTTTATGGAACTTACATTTTAGTCTGGGAGGAGGCAGACAATAAACTAATAAACAAGTAAATTTACAGTATGTCACATGGTTGTAGGTGCTGAGGATAAAAATCAAACATAGTAGGGGCTGGCCCTGTGGCGTAGTGGTTAAATTTGGCATGTTCCACTTCAGTGTCCTGGGTTCGCGGGTTCAGATCCTGGGTGTGGACCTACACCACTCATCAGCCACGCTGTGGTGGTGACCCACATATAAAGTGGAGGAAGACTGGCACAGATGTTAGCTCAGGGCTAGTCTTTCTAAAAAAAAAAATGAAACATAGTAAATTGGAAAAGAGGAAGTAAAACGATCTCTGTTCACAAATGACACCATCTAAAATGTAGAAAACCCTAAGGATTCCACCAAAACCTGTTAGAACTTATAAACAAATTTGGCAAAGTTGCAGGATGCAAAGTCAGCCACTATTTTCCATTAAAATTAATGTAAAATAATACACTTTCCATTAACAGAAAAGTGAGCTTATGCACCAAGCTAGTAATGTCAACACAATACATTCATTATTATAGGCTGTCAATATTGATAAATTATGTGATTACACTAATAATCAGAAGAATTGCCAAAGCAGCTAGGAATTTGGTAGGAAGCATGTGCTGCCAGGAGAAGAGGTATTAAATTTAAGGAAAGAATTTGGAAAATCCTAAACTGTCAGAATACTACAATAATGTTGTGAAAGGAGAAAAATATCCTTAGACAGAGCCATGGGAATGTCGCCTTTCATCATTCCTGTGTTGGTCTGTCCTGGCATAGTCAAGGCCCCTGGGAGAGCAGAAGCACAATACCCAGCTCTCTGCTCAGGCACCCTGCTGTGGCCCCAGGAACCAGCAGGGAACAAGAAGGGCCAGATGTGGAGGCCCCGGTGAGAAGTCTGGATTTTCCTACAAAGGTAATTGGAGTCATTGGAGATTTTCCACCATGGTGGGGGGCAGGGGAGAAGGGAGGGAGGAAAGCACAGCATGATGCTTATTTTAAAAACGTTGCAGTGCAATAATCAAAATTTACAAGTTGATTCAAAAAATATACATGGAAATGCAAAAGTCCTACAATCGTTAAAGCAATCCTGAAAAAGAACAAATTTGGAGGACTCTCACTACTTGGCTTCAAGACTTATTGTGAAACTACTCAAGATTATGTGGTATTGGCATAAGGATAGACACATAGATTAATGGGACAGAGTGGAGAATCCTGAAATAAACCCATACGTATATGATCGATTGAGTTTTTGACAGTGTTGCCAAGGCAAGTCAATGGGAAAAGTCTTTTCAATAAATGGTGCTGAAACAACTAGATAAACGTATAGAAAAAAATATTTAACCTTAAACCCTACCTCATACTGCATACAAAATAATTTGAGATGAATTATACACCTAAACATAAGTTATAAAATTACGAAGTTTACGGAAGAACAAAGACAATGTCCCTTTGGCCCCCCACAAAATATTAAACGTGTAAAAGAAAAAACTAACTTGGTCTTTTTCAAAATTAAAAACTGTTGTTCATCAAAAGATATCATTGAGAGGATAAAAAGGCAACCTATGCACTAGGAAAAAATATCTGGAGTGCGTGTATCTGACAAAAACTTAGGTCCAGATACAAACGATTCGTACTCAGAATACAGAAAGGATTCCTAGAGCTCAGTGATAAGACAAGCAAGCCAAAATGGGTAAAAGACTTTAATATACGCTTTATGCAAGTATACGAGTGGCCCATGAGCATATAAAAATGTGCTCAGCATCTTTAGTCATCTGAGAAATGCATATTTAAACCATAATGAGATGACACTCCCTCCAGGATAGCCAAAAATGGAAAAGAGCGACAATACTGTTGAGGAAGTGGAGAAACTAGAACTCTCATATATTGTTGGTGGGAGTGTAAAATGGAACAACCATTTTGAAAAACTGTTTGACAGTTCCTTGCAATATTAAACATAAATCTCCCCTTTAATCCAGCAATTGCATTCCTGGGGATTTACAAAAGAGAAACGGAAACATATGTCCACAAAAAGACTTGTACGTGAATGTTTATGTCAGCTTTATGCATAATAGCCCCAAACCAGAAACAACCCAAATGTTCACCAGTAAGAAATGAGAGGGGGTGGCTGGCCCGGGGGCGCAGCAGTTAAGTTTGCACATTCTGCTTCCGTGGCCCAGGGTTCTCCAGTTCGGATCCCAGGTGCGGACATGGCATCACTTGGCATGCCATGCTGTGGTAGGCATCCCACATATAAAGTGGAGGAAGATGGGAATGGATGTTAGCTCAGGGCCAGTCTTCCTCGGAAAAAAGAGGAGGATTGGCAGCAGATGTTAGCTCAGGGCTAATCTTCCTCAAAAAAAAAAAAAAAGAAAAAAAGAAATGAGAGAGGGACGAGCCCCATGGCTGAGTGGTCAAGTTCATGCACTCTGCTTTGGTGGCCCAGGGTTTCACTGGTTCAGATCCTGGGTGCGAACATGACACCGCTTGTCAGCCCACGCTGAGGCAGCGTCCCACATAGCACAACCAGAGGCACTGACAACTAGAATATACAACTATGTACTGGGGGGGCTTTGGGGAGAAGAAGAAAAAAAAGAAGATCGGCAACAGATGTTAGCTCAGGTGCCAATCTTTAAAAAAAAAAAAGCCTACGTTTAAAGAAGAAAAAGAAATGAGACAAATTATGGAATATTCATAGATGGAAAACTATTCAGTCGTAGAAAAGAATGAACTGTTGATATAGAAGACAACATAGGTGCCTTATTTACATGAAAGAAGGCAGATATAAAAGAGTACGTACTGTATGATTCTGTTCATATACGTTCAAGAACAGGCAAAGCTGGTGGGTGGTGATAAAAAGAGAACAGTGGCTGCCTGTGGGGGTGGGGACTCTGAAAAGGGGCATTAGGGCACTTTCTGGGGGGAATGGCAATATTCTATAATCTTAATTGGTGTGATGGTTAGTTACACAGGTAGATAATTGACCACAGTTCATGCGCTGAAGGTCAGTGCATTTCACTGCATGTAAATTTTACCTTCATAATAAAAAACAATCATGATGCCTGATGCTAGGGGCAGAGTGGAAGCAGGGAGTCCCGCTGGGAAGCTGTTATGGAAGTCCAGGCATACGACGGTGGTGGTAGATGTCAGAAGTGGCCAGCCTTGGGATCTCTTTTGAGGGAGGGAGGGTCAGGACTGGTTCACCCCGTAGGCGAGAGTAGAGAAGGCTCAGACAACTGAATCCTGGAAGCCCATTTATTTTCTTTATGTGTATACTTTACTCTGACCCCTTCTGCTTCTAAAATAATTGGAAGCTAATTATAACAAAGGACATGTATTCAATTAGACAGAGAAGACTTAAATGAAATAGAAAATTGAAACCAGAAAATAGAAGGAGGAAATATGCAAGTTTGACAACAGATACCAGTAAACTAAGACCAGAAACTTCTTTCTGCCCAGTACCCTTGGCTGGGCGCCTAACTGGGGCTGCCGAGGGGTTGTGCATGGTCTTTTAAAGTCAGAGGAAAGACAGCTCAGACTAAAGACACCCAAGCAGTGCTGAATCAAGTTGATTTTAGTTGAAGAAGAATATATGCCTTTTAGAGACTCTGGGCTTATAAAATCAAAAATATACATTTTTGCAGAATTTGACTTGAAACAGAATATTGCACCATAAAGTTCTGCTACATCAAGTGCTCTACAAAGAAATAGGGGTATTTTAGGGAAAACTACCTTCCTTCTGGTTTAGACTGAATTTATTAAGCAGAAATGTGAATAGCAGGGGCATAATTTAGGATAAAATACAGGGTTGGGAATATTATCCATAGATTTATAGAATCATTATCATTCAAAATGACTACAAACTAATGTGCTGATATGGGAATTGAGTTTAGTTTGAATATATCAAGTCTAAATGAAGGCAGCTATTGATAGAGTAGAAACACTGTAAAAATTTATGCTGAAAACACATGTTGATTGTAGATTGATTGTTATCAGTATAGACAATGCAGTTATGTTGCCAAATGAATGAGAGGGGAAACTTGTCAATGTTAGACGTTCTTTAATTAGTAGCAATTAATGGATCAGAAATGAAAGAAGGATTGGAGAAGAGAGAGAATTTGTGTGTGGAGGAGATGTTAAAGATAGGTGCCAGGGAGGCAGTCAATCAAATTAAGCCTAGTGTTAGTTCTGGAACTTTCACTTGACTTCTTGAAATGGGCCAGTCCAAATGAATGCTTAAGTCAACATCAGAGGATCCATGGCAAACTCCTAGTGGCATTTCCCGTCAGATCTAATAGCAAAGATGTGAGGAAGGAAAATAATCATCATAAACAGTTTATAATGCTCCAAGATGGCTAAATTTGGGGTCGATTCTTCAGCAAATGGGATTGCAATTTATTTCAAACTGTTGAGTAAAAATGACCACAGTCGAATACTTCTAATGGCAGTCATACTCCTGTATTAACAGTATATGGAGAGATTGAAATAGGCAGAAAACGGTGACCAGTTGGAGATTCTGAGGGTTTTACTTACTCCCGATGGTTTAGGTTTGGCTAAAGCAGAGCAGGTGGTTTAAGGTGAGGAAGGGTCTCTGATGATGATTCCTGGGCATTGTGATATGTTGATGTCAGGTGCTCTCTGGGGACAAGGCTGGTGGTGCAAAATAGGAGTGGACAGGTGATGGAGGCTGGGCCACCCAGGGTGCCGGGGCTTCCTGCGGCTTAGCAATGAGGGGCAGTGAGAGATGGGGGCATGACATCCATATGAGGAGTCTGTAGACCTGGTTTCTGGTCCTTGCTCTGCCACTTGCTAGGTGACCCTGGTTGAACAAGTCACTTGACCTCCCTGAGTCTAGACTTTTCCGTTTGTTACATAGGGTCAGTACTTCCTGTCCTGCTTGGCCTCTCATGGAAGGTGGTTGTGAGGATCCGTGGGAGAGAGGACACATGGGCCTGAAAAAGTCTGCAAATATCTGCTACAGTTGTTTTTTATTATTTGCTGGTGACTAACTCTCCAGTGTGAGCTGGAGCTGGAACCGTGCAATGGTTTCTCCTCAAGCCTGGAGATATTTTAGGAAATAATCAATACAAGATGCGTTGGGTTGGAACCACAGTAAGAGTCATAAATCTTGACAGTCTGCTGTTTGATAAAATTAATAATGCTTGAGAGAAACACTAAAAACCTACAGGAGGGGAAAACATAGAGTGTGTTTAGGGAGAAAGCTTAAGCCAGTGTGGAAACTGGGAGTCACTGAGGAAGGTTGGTTATCATCCTGCTGCTGGTGGGCAGTTTACACGCACATACCACATGTATGCATAGGCACAGAGGCACCCACAGGCACACACACACGTATACACACACGTACACACGGCAACAAGCACCAGCTTTTATTGGCTGAGTCTCGGAAGAGACTGGCGAATAAGGAAGGCTAGCATTAATTCCAACAATGGATAATTGCAATCTGTGCACTCAGGGGCCCACCACCTTCTAGGGAAATGCCACCCGCCTCTGAATTTTTAAAAAAGGGACAGTGTTTTTGCCTTGTCTCATTTCTTGCCGATGGAAAAGAGTGGCCTCTGCAGCTCTGGGATTTGTGGCTGCTGTGTACAGGGAGTGAGAAGAGGGCAGTGAAGACGAACCAGGACCTCATGGTTTTTAAGTTATCAGACCCTGAGATGGTCTATGGTTAGAAAGGAAAGTGAAGAATATTGCTTTTCCTGTGTCCAAAATGTTTGGAAACCTCCCCAACCCTCTGTCTTCACATCAAGACTGTGGCTTGGACTTGAGCCAGGCGTTGCCCCTTGGTCGAGCATCAGTGCAGAGAGGCTGCACTGTGTTCTAGGCAGAACCGTGGGGGTGTCCAGCTCCAGTGACCTTGAGGGACGATCTTGGTGAAGACAACGCAAGACCTGAGCGGAGTGTTGGAGCCTGGCCTCCAGGCGAACCCAGTCTACTTTCTATAGTGTGAGAAAAGGCTTTAAACACTTTGTATGTGGCCAGAGACCAGAAGGCCCACGTTAAAAAAGGTTGAAAACATTTACTTCAGTAGAGTGATGATTATTTTTAGTTAAAAAATTGCTTTTATTGTGTTGAATTTATTGTTATAAAAGTAACATATGTTTGTTATAAAAATGTTAATTTGAAAGGTCAGAAACCATAAGCAAACCTTAACATTGGTCTGTCATGTTCTCAGGCAGAGAAAACAAAGAATTTTATCAGCCGAAGCCTTGTCATAGGAGAAGTCCTCTCCACAGCGGACATGGCCACAGGGGTAAAGGTGAGAGGTGCTGGGCATCCACCCTTCATGGCCTGGTACTGGGTTTTGAGTGGCAAGGAGAGAAAAATAGAGGCCTGGAGGTACCAGTCTGTTTACTGGAATAGATGGTTAAGATGGTACACCTTACAACCCATCCCTCCGACTTCCTCTTTAACCATTCTATCCAATCCTGTATTTGTTTTTCCTTTGCTTTTCTGTTTGTTTAGTGTTATTGCATTTGTGTCAATTACTTTTGTTTGTTTCAAATTTTATAAAAACAGTATCAAAATCACTTGCGATTTACTTTCATCACTTAAATGTCATCGCTAAGATTAATCTATATTGTTGCATGCCACTGTATTCGTTTATATTTACTTTTTAAAAAATCTTTTTATTTTGAAATAGAAATGCTCACAGGAAGTTACAAAAATAGTACACAGAGTCACATGAACTCTTTACCCAGTTTCCCTCAGTGGTGGCACGTTATATAGCTGTAAAGCGATATAAAACTAGGAAATCAACATTGGTACAGTACTGTTAACTAGACTACAGACTTTGTTCAGATTTCACTAGTTTTTACCTGGCATTCATTGTGTGTTTGTGTGTGTGTGAGTGTGTGTGTGGTTCTATGCAGTTTGGTCCCATTTATAGTTTCACGCAACCACTACCACAATCAAGATAGAAGTCTGTTTTATCACAAAGAAACTTATGGTGCTACTCATTTGCAGTTGCAGCCAGACCTCCCACCCATCGCTGTCCTTTGGCAACCACTAATCTCCATTTCCATGGTTTTGCCATTTTGAGGATGATATATGAATGGAAGTTCATTCATTTTTGACTCCTGTGTAATGTTTGACTACTGTGAAATATTACTGTGTAATGTTTCCACATCACTTGGCGTTCCTAGACTTTTCCATTTTTGCTGATCAAGTGGGTATATAAAGGCATCATACTGTGGGCTTGCTTTGTGTGTCCCAGCTCTCCAAGGATGGTAAACAGAATAGTGTGGAGGGCGTGATTGCCATGGCCCGTCGTGTACCCTAGGTCTCCTAACAGAAGGGCATTCATATGGCCCTGTACATGCCCTCTCTTCCCTCCCTGGACACCACTTGGCCTTAAAGTAAGTTCCTGCATCCAAACATCCAGTCCTGATGTCCCCAGAGGGGAGAAATTATAATTAGAGCATGAAGAGAGAACTATCAGACAAGAAGCCAGGTCAATCGTTGGTGGGTCCAAGATGGTAGTTATTTCTGTTTGCAGTGTAGACATTTAAAAATGGGTAAAAATTAAAGAAAAAAATCTGTGAGTGCCATCCTGTGGTGAGGGTACCCACAGTTAGATCCTTCAGGGGAGAATGGCTTCTCTGTGACTTCAGCCAGGCAGGGTCTCTTGCCTCCTGGATGGGTTCGCTGTGGCTTCCAGAGAGAAGAAAGTCAACTGAGATGCATCGGATAATCCCCGTCTCAGAAACACGAGAGGATCCTGGGCTAGACTCATGATCCTCAGTTTGTGCTTTCACCATCTTGCCCCACACCTGCCTTCTCTTCAGCAGGCCCCTGGTGGGGTGTGGCCATGGGGAAGTCTCCACCGGGGGTTCCAGCTCTCTGGAGCCCTCTGCTCTGCATCTCCGGAGTTTTGCACAGAGCCTAGTGCATAGAGCTGCACGGGGAATGTTTGAATGAATGAGGGACGGGCAACTAGTGGTTTAAAGCGGACTTAAGACACGTTTCAACCAATCACAATGTGTGGACCTTATTTAGATCCTGGTTCAAATGACAAACTAAAAAGAAAAATTGCCAGCTGGGGAAATCTGAACATTGGCTATTTGACAATATTAAAGAATTGTTATATTTTTAGGTGGGATATTTTAGGCTTGTGTTTTTAAAAAGAGCCTTTATCTTTTACAGATGTATAGGAGATATTTACGGGTGAAATGGTAGGATGTCTGGGATAAACTTCAAGATTACCTGAGGTGTAGAATGGGAAAGCGAATTGGGGCAAAGATGAAGCCCATGATGGCCGTCATAGAGTTCCTTATACTCTTCTATTTTGTTTGAAACTTTCCGCAATAAAAACATTTAAAAAAGTTTTACTCCTGAATATCTTAGCAGGGAATTTGAATAGATTTAAAGAAACAGATCTTTAAAAATTTTTCTCTGATCACATCATTCCTCTGCTTAAAGCCCCTTCCCATTATGCTTTAGAAAAACCCTCCAATTCTTCTTCTTCTTCTTCTTTTTTGCTGAGGAAGATTAGCCTTGAGCTAACGTCTGTGCCGGTCTTCCTCCACTTTCTATGTGGGATGCTGCTACAGCACGGCTGATGAGTGGCACAGGTCTGCACCCAGATCCAAACCCGTGAACCTGGGCTGCCAAAGCAGAGCACGCCGAACTTAACCACTATGCCACAGGGCCAGCCCCAAGAAAAACTCTCCAATTCTCGATGTGCCCACTGGTCCTGTGTGGTCTGGCCCTACTCACCTCTCTGGATCCCGTCTACACCGCTTTGTCCTCCTCCCCAGGAGATCTGCCATATGGGCCTTCTTTCGGTTCCTCTCATCCACCTCTGGACCACTCCACAACAGTCCCCTCCCTCACCTGGCCGACACCTGCTCATTCTTCAAGTCCCAGCTCAAGTTTCCTCCCCTCGGGGAAGCCTCCCTCGGGCCTGCAATTTAAATCCCATCTGCGGGTTGTCATCTGCCTCTGTGCCTTACAGTTGTCTGTCCTAGTGTGTACCCCTTCTAAATTGATGTGTTTATTCATGCGTCTCATTACTGTGTGCGTCTCATTACCACTAGATGGCAAACTCCTTGGAGACTGTCACCCCCTACTTTCTTGGTATTTAGTAAGTGTCAGGACACGAGTGTTAAATGAAAGCATAGAATCAGAACAGTATGGCAGTTACTCAAAACGTTAGGTGCAGAATTTACCATATGACCCAGCAATTTCATTCCTAGGTATATACCCCAAAGAACTGAAAACAAGGACTCAAACATACTTGTAGGCCAACGTTCATTGCAGCATCATTCACAAAGCTAAAAGGAGCAAACAAACGAAGTTGTCCATCAACAGATGGATGGATAAAGCAAATGTGGTATATACATATGATGGAATATTATTCAGCTACAAAAGGGAGGAAATTATGGTACGTGTTACAAGATGGATAAACTCTGAAAACATGATGCTAAGTCAAATAAGCCAGACACAAAAAGACAATTATTGTATGAGTCCAGTTATATAAAATTTCTAGACTAGGCAAATTCATCGAGACAGAAAGTAGATTATGGGTTGCCAGAGGCTGGGAGAAGAGGCTAACGGGGAGTTACTGCTTAATGGATACGGAGTTTCTGTTTGGGGTGATGAAAAAGTTTTGGAAATGGATAGTGGTGATGGTTGCACAACACTGTGAATGTACTTAATGCCACTGAATTGAACACTTAAAAATGGCTAAGATGGCAAATAGGTAATTTGTATTGTACCACAATACAAAAAAAAAACTTTGAAAATTTAACAAAAATTATTATTAACCCTGTTTGCTTTCCCACGCATCAGTCATTGCGGGGGATTTTTTTCCCTTGTGCTTGAATATCCTGGACTGTTAGAAGAATGTGTAGACTGTGCTCCTGAGGTCAGCCCAGGAGGGCGTGGCTGTCTCTCCTGTTGGCTGTGGAGGGAGAGGTCCAGGGAGGGGATGTGGTGCGCTGGGAACAGTTGCTATGAGCTCTGGCTGGTCAGGGCATCCCCAGATGTCACTGCCAGCCCAAGACTAGCCAGTGACCTCTGTTGGCTCTCCTTTTGTACCTTCACATGGGCTGGCTGTCAACCTGAGGAGGGGGCGTCAACATCAATTTGTCAAAGTCCCCTGCACCCCGCAGACCTTGGGTCCTTTTTCTCTCTCCCTCCAGGTGTGTGTTTTCCAAAGGCTCGGGGTGTCCCTGGGCGCTTTGCACAAATGCAGTTGTACTCACACAGTGAAGTGCAGGCTGGGCGGGGACTGGCTCTGAGAGCGGCTCACCGCCAGGGGGCGGGAGAGTGAGAGAGGTGCAGGGGGAGAGACTTTCCTGAGGCCTTTGAGTCCCCATTCTAGCTTGGGAGCCAGCCCAAGGTCTTCTGCCCAAAACGCTGATGCAGCCTGGAGGGACTCTAAGGCCGGAAGAGATGTGACATGCTTCCTTTTCTTCTTCCCCATGGCTGTTCCCTTTTTTCCTTATTTGAACCATCTTACTATCTGTCTTAGTTTGCTTGGGCTGCATTAAACAACAGAAATTTATTTTCTCACAGTTCTGGAGGCTGGGAAATCCTAGATCAAGGTGCCAGCAGATTCAGTTCCTGTTGAGGACCCTCTTACTGTAGATGGCCCCACCCTCATGACCTCACCTAAACCTAATTACCTCCCAAGGCCACCCCCTCCAACTACCATCACAGTGGGGTTAGGGCTTCAGCATATAAATTTTGGGGAACAAAATTCAGTCCATAGCACCGCCCCTTCTGGGCTCACCATTGTCTCAGAAAACACATCAGTGCCTCAGTGTATCCCATTTGCTCTTGGAATGAAAAGAACCTGAATGCACTTGAAGCTTCTTTAGGAGACCCGCTGTCAGGATGTTGTGTAGGAAGGACCTGGCCTATCACAGCGGACGCATGAGAGATCTTGCTGTCCAACTCGGCGGGGAGACAGTTAGAATGATGTGGGTTCACGTTCAGTATCTAGGATTCTTCAGTCACAGTTCTGGCATGTTCCTTTTACTCATGATGCTGAGTGACCTTAGGTTTCTCTTCATGAAGATGGCACTGCTAATGCCCATTCATAGGCTGTGATCAGATTTAAGTCAATGATGCCTGTGAGGAGCTCCATGCCATGCCTGGCATGCAGCAGGGGCTTGGTGAGTGGTGGGGGCTGTAACCATTAAGATGTGGCCCTGAGCCCTCCCCAGTGGTCTTCCAGGTAGTGGCTCAGTTGGTGGACTGAGGTGAAATCAACCTGGGTTCCACCAGCTTCCCCGGCCACTGTACGATGTCTGTCTTTCTAGTCATCATTTGGAAGTTAAGAGGCCCTGCCGGAGGCCCCAGCCTTAGGCCCCTTCAGCCTGTCCTGGCTGCAGTTCCCGGCCCCCAGGAAGCCCCGGCTGTGGCCTCTGGAGGCTGCCAGCCCTCCTTGGGCGTGTTGTGGTCATGACCTCAGGTGCCCGATGCTGTAGCTGTCCTTTTTCTCTTCTGGATTAGTGAGAAGGGAGAGAAAGAGCTTTCCCAAACTAACAGTTCGAGGTGTGCACATATTTAGAGTTTTCGTTAGGTATCCTCCCTGTTTGTTCTTCCTTGCCACTAACTTTCCCAGTCTCTCTCAGAACAGACAGACCTCTTTGTCCTGTGCCCTGAGGTGGGCCGGTGGCCAGGTCGCTCCTTGGACAGAATGACAGCAGTGGACACAGCGCCCTCTCAGGAGGACATGTTGCGCTGCTCCCTTGTAATGGATTGATGCCCTTCTTCATTCAGTCTCAGCATCCCTGTCTTAGCGAATCCGTCCGCTCCTCCCTGGCTCCTCCTGCAAGTTTCCCCCGTACAGATAATGGGCCTCCATCCATCCGGCACTCAGGCCCAAGACCCAGGTGTCACCTGGAGTCCTCTCTTGTCCTCGCTTCCCAAGTCCACCCATCAGCTCTGTCTCCAGAATCTACCCTGAATCCTTCTTCTTGTCGTCTGCTTCACTGCAGTCTGACTCACCTGCTCACCCTGGTGGTCGCTCGCTGGGTGCCTCCTTCCTATGCCTGGGCGAGGGAGGGTCCATGCTTCTCACAGGAGGCCCCCGCTGAATGGCCAGGGAGTCAGCTGCTTAGAGCCATCCGGGTGCTCCTGTTTAGTCAACTTACCTGCTATTCAGGGGACGTGGCTTTGACAACACGCTGGCCAGCACATGGGGAAAGAGCCCACATTTTAACTGGCTGTGTGGGTTGAGTCCTGCAGACTTCTGTTAACTGCTGAAGTTTTCTGCAAACCTACAGGTTTCACTCCCCCAGCCCAGTGCTCCTACTGAGAGCATTTAGTGAATGGAGCTTTCAAAATGTGCAGGAAACACTCTGATTTTCCCCCCCCCTTTCCAAAGAGGAGGAAAGGATTTAAAACCTAGAAAAGGAATATATTGTGAAGAGCACATTAGCCACCAGTCAAAGAGATTTAGGGGTGGAAAATTCAATCTCTTTTAGTTTCAGAAAAATATTTTTCTTTAACTCGATTTCCAAGATGGTTTAGGGAAAAAATATCACTGTTTGGATGGATGCCATTTTCCCAGGTTGGAATTAGTACTGCAAGATGCAGGGTCCACAATGATTCTGTGGAGAGGGGTGCTGAGAAAGCAGGACATCAAGCATCTTCCGAGGATGCTTTATGATTCTCCAAACGAAAAGCACTGCGTCTATCAGATGTGACTAATGAAATCCATCAGTTACGATGGCAGAGCGTTTCAGCTGGTCAAGCAGTTGGGGTCGATGGAACGCCAGTCGATGAAGGCTCGGCAGTCAGCGCCAGGCTGGTCACACGCGTGTGGTGCCGGGACTGGTTCTTGCCAGGGGCTGATGACAGTTCTCAGATGGAAGGATGTGAAGATGCCTTTCCTGCCACTTCTCTGCCAGGTCTTCCTCGGGATCAGTGTGTCTGCTAGGGCTCATTCGATTGCAGTGATTCTGAAAAGAAGGGGTGTCTATTGGCTGCTGTAACTGAAGAGTCCAGGGGGTGGCAGGCTTCAAGTGTGAGTGTGTGGGACCCGAGTTCTCTTATCTCTCGTCTCTGTTTCCTTCTCCCCACCTTCACCCCTGTGTGTTGGCTTCACTCGCCAGCTCTTGTGATGGCGAGAGCAGCCAGCAGCACCAGGCCCCCATTCCTCCAGGTTCTACTGCATCCAAAAAGACAGAGCTTCTTTTCCTCAGGAGCTTACCCACTCTGATTGTACCCACCCAGATCACAGATCCATCCCTCCATCCGTCATCCCTATGGTGATGATACTATGCAGATCAGTCAGCCCTGGGCCCCAGGCTCATCCTAAAGCTGGGATGGAGGTTAACATCAGCCACAAACCATTTGGACTGATTCTGGAGGAGGAGGGCTTCCCAGAGGAAAACTGGGGCTGTGTGGCTCGGAGGGGGTGAAGGGGTGCTGACCTGCAGATGCAGCCAATGTCGTCCGCTTGATCTCTCTGTCTTTGCAATCAGTCTCCTGTTCCCTTCAAATGCCCCACTGAAGTCTGCCTTCTCCTCTTCCTTCTCTTTTTCCTGCTCTTCTTTCTCCTTGTCAGCAACACTTTTCCAGGGTTGATAAAAGACCAGACAAAGTGTTTGGCAGTTGACCCTCACTGAGTTCTTGCAGCAACCTTATGAAGTGCTATTAGGCATTAGGCAGCTTGAGATTGAACCCCAGCCCTGACCACTTTCTCAGGGTGAAACCTTGGGCACGTCACTTTCCCCTCTGAACCTCGGTGTCCTCATCTGTCAAGTGGAGGGTGATGATGTCTTCTTCCCCGGGTTGTCGTGAGACTCAATGAGCTTGTGTGTATGGAGCTCAATTCTTGGAAGGCTTGAGTGCTCAGTAAGTGGGAGTGCTCATCATCCACTCCATTTCTAAGACGTGGAAACTGAGGCTACTATGTCATTTGCTCAAGGTCCCACAGCCAGTGGGTAGCTGAACTGGGATTTGAGCCCCGGCTGTCTCATCCCAAGCTGAGTGGCTGCTCGTTTTGCAGCATCACTTCTTCCGTCAGCCTTCGTGTGTGCTGTTTCTTGTGACAGGACTCATCTCTGCAGACTGTGGTCGGCACCTGGATCAGGGCACAAACACTTTGTTGTACATCTACGTTTCAGGCCCTAAGCTAGATCCTGAGCAGATAAGGCGGAATGAAAGTTCGGAACAGTCATTTGATGGGGTGCACTGGGCAGCTCCGAGGATGGAGGACTGACTCCATCCAAGAGAGGGAACATGAGCCATGTGTGCAGAGAGGAACTGGAGCTTGACAGGCAGTGAAGGGGAAGGGCGCGGAAGCCTCGCCACTTGCAGGGCTTATGTAAAGCTCGAGCCGAGTAGATGCTCCTTGAACGGAGGTTGACCCGTGGGTTTAGTGGTCATTAAATTATTGACTCTTCCTAACAATGGCCTGTATTGTCCTTGTTTCCAGTGTGGAATAATTTATTGGCTATTTGGAGGTGCAATCAGGAACCTTGGAAGCCCAGGACATGTAACTAAGTGGCTTCAGCCTCTCCAGGTATGGCATGTACCTCAAAGATGTTCTTTTCCACACAGAGCCTTAAAAATTCACAGTAGCTAGATGTGTGTGTGCGTGTATGTGTGTGTGTGTGTTGGCAGAAAAAGAAGATAAAACAGAATTAGTGTCAGCAAGAATCTTGTTTGGAATAAGAATTTCAAGACTATCTTTTTAAAATTGCATCGAGACTGTCATATTGTTACCACATTAGCTGTCACTAGGCTGAATTTTTTATAATTATCTCTAACTCACCCCCGCCTCTCTCACCAACATTCATAATGATCTGAGAGGTCTGCAATTTGAGCAACCATCTGACTGGCTGATTCCCTTCTAATGTCTGGTAAACTCCAGGAGCAGAAATACAGTGGGATGTTCGCAATGACTGAGAGAGGCCACGGGAGCAATGTGAGAGGGATCCAGACTGAAGCCACCTTTGACCTCTCTGCCCAGGTGAGGATTCTGTCCATGGTTCTGTGGTTCAGCTCCAGCAGGACACCTGCACAGAACCAGACTCTCTTCCTTCCCGAATCCAGCTTCACACCCTCTGTGGGTGCTCTCTGACCCAAGGGGCTCAGAGTCAGAACGAACATCTAAGTACCTTGGTGGATGTGGACACAGGCTCAGCCTTCGTGAGTCTAATACCAGCCAACACTCACACAGCACCAACTACATGGCAGGCACTGCTCCAAGCACTTTATGTGACCTCGTTAATTGAATGCCCTGTGACAACTCTGTGAGAACAGTATTGGAGACATTTTGTTGTCCTTCCCAACAATAGCAGATGAGTGACCGGAAGAGGTCTTGTTGGCTCTCTCCATTGCACCATGGGGCAGGAGGGCACTGTCTGTGCTGCGGCTTCCTTACCAGGAGCCGAGTCCTCTGTCCTGGAGTGATGCAATGTTTTTAATTGTGACCTGCACAAAAATTCACGTGGCAACTGAAACAAGGTTTCACAAAGCAATCTTACCTCTACTATGTGTGTGATGAACTCCAATAGTTTCCCTTCCATTCTCATTAATTTAAAAAAAGTTGCTCAAGATGCGCTAAATTGATATCTCTCCACTAACGTGAAAGTTCTTCTCTGTCAGTCCTTCTCCCATCTCCTTAACTCCTCCTCCCCCTGAATAAGGAAAGCAACTATTTCCTTAGTTCACTCTCCTTGATAGTTTCTTGTTTGATATTGGGTATTCCTAGGAACTACAAAGGAGTAAATAAGTTTTGAAGTTCTTGAGTTTGTGTAAATATATGCGTGCAAGCACGAGCACGAGTGTGGATGTGGCCATGTGCATGTGTGTGGCAACTCAGCCTATTCTTCATTTTTGCTGAGTTTGTTCTTTTAGAATCTGGTTTTCTGTTAGCAGGTTTGCCTGACCCACGACTGATCACTGGAGGTGGTCAGAATTTAGAATGACAGATTCAGGTGTGGGGTTGTGTGGGAGGATGCCCTGCCTGCCCTCCTGCCCTGATGCTAGTTCTGCACAGCGGCCAGTGATTTCCCAATGGGACGTCATTGATAAGCACAAGAAAAATGACTGCCCATAAAAAAAACTTATGGCAAGACATTGTTGCCCCTATTTTATAGGTGGAGAAACTGAGGCTCAGAGGTTTGGAAACTGACGACGGCTGTGCAGTTAATGAGCAAGTCTCAGGTTCAAGCGGGACTGCCCTGAACAGCTTAGCTTTCCTGCCAGCGATGGGAGCTGACTAAACAGCTTTTGGGTTTTGGCTGGCCAATTTTTTTCTTCCCCTAAACCACAGTATTGAGGTCACCTTGCTGTCATTAAAGGGGAAAAAAACCTCACCGACAATTCTTATTTATTTGTTTCTTCTTACAATTATTTTTTTCCACAAAACTCATTTCCCTGTGTTGGTCCCATTTTCCCCGAACTGCATAAATGATTTAGCTACCTGGTGTGCTTCCGCAGCTGCTGCTTCCTGCAGGGGAGTCGCGGGGTTGAAATCATAACGATGAGGAGACCCTAGTGAACACTGCCTTCCGAGGGAGTGAGAGAGAGGACAGCCCAGCATCAACTCGGGCCGCTGAGGATTGACGCAGCGGGAAGGGATTTCTCCTTCATTGGGTTCTGTGTTTTCCCGTTGATTTCCCTTTTAAAATGTTAGAGCGTATCATATGCGCTCTCTCTCCCTCGAGGACTCTTTCAATCTCTTGCATTTTTCAGTTGTTCGTGCCTGTGGGCTGGTGGTTTTGTTTTCTTTTGGGCGGTGGATTGGGTAGTGGTATGGAGAGTTAGGCAGTGAGGGAGAGTTTCCTTTTTACACTTGATACTAAATAGCAAAAACAAATGAGGCTGAGAGCTCTCTAGCCAAAGCCATGTTCTTCAGTGCTTCCCACACTGGCCATTTTCTTGGCCTTCACCAACTAATTATGATAGGAACCGACACACATGGTGTGCATTATTTAGATCCAGGTGCCACGCCAACATTTTGGCTGATGCAAACTTTCCAAATCAAGTGTTTTTGCCAGAAGTGACAAACCTCCTTTCCCAGAGTGGATCAGATGTTTTCAGGGCGAATGGACTCCTGTCTCTTCCCCGCGCCACCAGCTTCTTTTGTGCCAGGCCAATGCTTCTCTGCTGCTTCCCTTCCTACCCTCGAGATGTGAGCAGCTCCTCACTGCATGGATTTTGGTTGTTGGTGCTGTTACTGCACCGAGCCTCAAATAACTCTTTCCTTTGAGAAGTCCTGGCTGGCCTGATAAGACAAAGGCAGCCTCCAGAGACTTCTGTTCAAAAGAATCAGCTTGTCCATTTATGTTTCTGAAAAAGCCCTTGCACATGTTGAAAGTTTTCCTGTGCAAGCATATGTCGGAGAATGTTTCCTTAGGCTTCGAGACTGTATTTCTTGGCCAGAGGGAAAGTGTCGTCTATATACTTTAAAATCTGAAATCCGAGATAATCTTTACGTGATCAATAGCTTGTTGGTTTAGTTCAGCCACATCTCTGATATTGTCGGACTCGCCGGCCTGTCCCAGGAACCCTGTATTCAAAGCCAGCAGGTATAGTCAGGCCCTGCTTGACAAGAGGTTTAAGGGCATTCCCGGTGACAAGCAGAATTAGGGAGAACCAAGCAGTGAAGGGGAGAATTTCTAGTATGATCCTGTATTGGCTTCCGGAGAGGAGGAAAAAGAAGACCGAGTTTTGAGCAGAGACTTAAAACAAAGAAACCCGTGTTTGCTTCCTGCTTCTTCACGACCAGTCTTAATTTCAGGCTGTTTTGTGCTGGAATCCCTGATCATATTATGGAGACAAATTGGATGGCATTTTCTAAGGTTCCTTCCCCTATAGATAGAGAATTGTTTACAAATGCTTCGGTTTAAGAGCTTACACGTATGAAGCTTTTTTGGAAACCTTTTATTATTAACGCATTGATCAGGAAAATGGAGAGGCAAGTTCTGAAATTATCATCCAAAGGCTTAAATAAGCCTTTAAAACAAGAATCCAAATTGGATGGGCTAGGATTCTGAGCAGTGGTGGGGTTAGGTCATGGTTGCCTGTTAGTCATGCTTGCATCCAGGCACACAGTTTTGGTCTTTGGTTAGTAGTGGGTTTTTAAACAACAGGCCCCTATCATGGAGGCAGGGATGTTCAAGGCCCAGGCAACAGTGGAGGGCATGAAGAGCCAAGCGATTTATCCAGAAGGGGCAATGCCCAGCAGATAAAAGGAAACATATAGACGAGGACTCATTCAACAGGGGGCCCCAGGTCATTGGACGTTCCATCCTTTCCTGTGAAACTTGCAGGTGGGGTGTTTGGGAGTGAGGGGTTGTGGAGAGATGAATATATATCACCAGAGCTTTTGGTGTGGGATTATTTAAAAGTCAAAACCTCAGTCTAGAGAGAAAGAAGGTGGGCATTGATGAAAGACTTTAATAAAGCCAGGCAGGGTCAGCCAAGTAGCACATGTGTCAGCCCAACATTATAAAGAAGAGGGACCAGGAAAGAGTGGATGTGCACTTTTTGTCCATCGAAAATTGGCAACTCACCTTCCTAATTGGATTAAGCATTGAAGAGGCACTTTAATTTCCAGCCGTTGTCAGAGGGGAGGTGGAGGTGAACTGTGTGACTGGAGGTGAGAGCACAGTGGCGTTGACCTCATGAGGCGGAGCCGGATGATGTTTGGTTGTTGCCCCTTCGCTGTGAAGTCACCCGAGTGCTCATGCTGCGTGATGTGCACCTGCTTCACAGTATTTGTTGCCTTGAGCCGAGGGATCAAAATGAGCCATCAGAAAGGAAACTCTGTCCCTCTACTGTGTCTGTGCAGGAGTTTGTAATCAACACACCGTGTGAAAATGCTGAGAAGATGTACATCGGAAATGCCATGTACGGGAATTATGCAGCGGTCTTTGCCCAGCTCATCATAAATGGAAGATCTCAAGGTTTGTTACCGACCCGGAAGCCTAGAATAATTCTCTTTACTTTTACTATTTTCCAGCGAATACTTTAAACTGAAAACCCACTTGACAGGGCTGTTTTTATTCTGTAAAAATTTCAGTACTACCTTTATCTCCTAAACATACATGATGATAAAATTTGTCATTACATTTTGACATTATACACTATTATGGGCTGTGCACAGTCATAGAATTGAATGAATTTCAGAATCAACATAATTTTATACTGTCCCAGGAAATGAATAAAGCTTGAATCATATCTTTAGAAAAGGAAGTTTAGCAACTGTCTCTTCGCCCTCCTTAGGGCCCCATTGTTTCATCGTTCCTGTCCGGGATGAAGACGGAAACTTGTACCCGGGAGTAACGGCTATTGATATGATGTACAAAGAAGGTGAGTCCCCAGGTGACCCTCTCCTACCTGCATTTGTACTTCCTGCCTGCTCCCCAACCCACCCAGGGAGAGTCTGACCTAACTCACCAAAACACTGAAAACAGGGAAGGCAGAGAAGACTGCTTTCGAAGCCTGATTAGAGTCTTTTATGTGGAACTGTTAGAGAATGTTGCAGATTGCCATTTACGAAGGTGCATTGGTCTCATTTTCTCCCAGCCTCTTGTACTTCCTAGTAATGATGCAGCTTTGCCCTGAGTTGTTCTGTCTCCTCTCTCCTTCTTGGACTTGTGGCTCTCAGAGGGCAGGGTGAGGTTCTCTCTCTAGTGCCCCTGAGCCACCAGCCTGGTGTTGGTGTGCCTGAGGCCCTTGATGAGGCCTAAGGATTGACTTGGTATGCTAGTTTGCCAGAGTGGTTTTGTCACACACTGAGTGCCTTGAACAACAGAAATGTGTTGTTTCATAGTTCTGGAGGCCTCAAGTTTAAGATCAAAGTGTTGGTGGGGTTGGTTCCTTCTGAGGGCTGTGAGGGAGAATCTGTTCCAGGCCTCTCTCCTTGGCTCATAGGTGACCATCTTCATATTCACATGGCATTCTCCCCACGTGCCTGTCTGTGTTCAAACTTCCTCTTTTCATGAGGACACTAGTCATTTGGATGAAGGCCCACCCTAAAGACCTTATTTTAACTTGATTACCTCTGTAAAGACCCTACCTCCAAATAAGGTCACCTTCATGGGTACTGGGGTTTAGGACTCCAACATATGAATTTGAGGGGGACACAGTCCAGCCCATAACACTGGGTGAGAGCAGGCCTTGCCTGTGGGCTCCACTGGACATCACCAGTCAAGGCCAAGCCAAGCCAAAGAAGCAGATTAGAGAAGAAGAAAAACAAGAGAGAAGAAAGAGGAGGAGAGAGAAGGAAGAAGAAGATGATCCTTGGGTGGAGGGGGATAGCCTCCCCCAGCCCCTTAGGGTTTATGGACCACTGCCACGTCTGCAGGAATGGGCTGCAGGTGGTTTGTGAGCACTTTAAATGTATCTTCCAGAGGTGACTGAGGCCCTCGCTGGTCCTGGTCCCTTGAAAATGCCTCAGGTGTCAAGTGTTCTTGAGAGCAGAGGGCTTGGCCCAGCTCTTGTGAAGTGGTGCCAGACATTTAGAATGCTGGCAACCTCAGAAAGTCTGCTTTGGTTTCCTTGTAAGCTCCTAAATGCAAGTGTGTCCTTGTCAAGGGGTGATGTTCTAAATAAAGACGTGTGCTAAATAAAGATCTTTCCCCCAGATTAAATCTCCCTAAGTGTGAGATGAACAAAAAGTAGACCCCAGGCTCTGATGTTAGAATAGTTCTGGAGATTTCAAGAACCTTCTGGGGAGTCAGGTCACCCCACCCACCCACTGCTGTCCTTGTGATCATTTCCCTTTGTCTTTTAGACATTTAGTTTCACAAATTGGCCCCTGTGTGCTGAGGAGGAAGCACCGGGAGGGAGGAGGAATGTGAGCTCTGCATCACTGGGGGGAATAACCAGCTTTCCTGCCTTCTCTGGGGTCAGTCTGATGTTCTCTCAGGTGCCTAGAACTCTCTCTCCCAGTCACAGCAACTGCTCCGGCAGGCAGGTGTGTCCCCATCACATCTCCCACCTGAGCCCCGGAGCACACGGGCTACGCAGGAGGCACAGCTCTTCAGCGAAACAAACAAACAGCATCCCCACCCCACCCCAAATAAAAAAGCATCAACAATTCTGGAAGTGAAATAAAGGGCTTTGAATTTCAGTGGAGACAGGGCTGGAAAGTCACAGGGCCCATATTTCTGTTGCTAGCATATATTTGCCCTCTGTGGCTCCATTTCGTTTCTGCTCTCTCTAGGTCTGCATGGTGTGGATAATGGGATTTTAATTTTTGACAAGGTTCGGATACCAAGGGAGAACCTGCTGGATAAGTGAGTAGTTTTCTCCTTAACTTAGATTTGCTGTGTGAATGATCTCATTCCTCTCCCAACCCAGGCCTTGTTCTTGGGGCTCACTGTCGAGGCTATCTTCTCATAACCACTCCTGCAAGTTTACTGACAACTAACTGGAAATGTAGAGAAGCAAACTGAAAAAAATTCAAATTATCCAAAATGCTACTACCCAGGCGTAATGTTTGTTATACTTTAATGTGCAACTTTTTAGACTTTTCTTCATGATGATGTATCTACAGAGAGAGAGATGTTTGACTTTTACTGAATGAAATCCACTTATAAATTCTACTTTTTATTAACTAACTTTTTTAAATTAATTTATATTTTTTTATTAAGTAACTTGTAATTTCTACTTAACATTATATGTCACTTGTTTCTATGCGACAATAAACATACATATGCATTATCATTTTCAATATTGTCATAATAGACTTTTAAATAAATGATCTATAATTTATATAATCAATCCCTTACTGTTGGATATTTAGGTTGTTTCCTTGAAGAAATTTTTTTTTCTTTGCTGTCACAAAGCAATTAGCGTTATTGCCTCCTTTGTGGGTGGCAGGAAATAAGGCACCTCCTTTCAGCTTTGGAGGCTGTTATAACTTGGGTGGCATGGGTGGATAATGTGAAAGGTGCTCCGTGTCATTCCCCAGCATCCCTCAGTGAGGTCAAACAGGTGGGTTAAGGTGGGCTGAACAACAAGGTGAAGGTTGCTTCTACCAGGTACGTTCCAGAGCTCCAGGGCTTCACAGTACTTTTTCAGAGGCTAAGAAATACCGATTACTTTTACTTTTTTCAGCAGCATTTCATGTGTCCAATAAGAATCCTTAACCAGAGTCATAGTTAAGTCTGTGAAAAAGTAAGCAACCAGGCTTGCTCCCTGCTTTCATGGAGATTTTCCTTTAACACTTGACTCTTTTGTTTGTTGCCTGCAAGTTCTTGCCAGCAGATAAATATCCTAGATGCCAAAAGTTTAAGACAAATGTGGCAGAAATAAAATAGTCCAAATTTTGTTAACTTTTTTCCCCCTGTGAATTGGTAGGAAACAAAATGGAAACAACAAAAGCATCTTTGCAGTTATTCTGGGGTTTGGTGAAGCCCTCAGGCCCCCTCAGGAGCTACAAGCGCCCATGACAGTAGGTCTGAGGACCACCAGCCTCCCCCAGAGGTGCCTGCACATTTCCCGGTCACTTATCAGCATCGCTCCACTCTGGGAGATGGGGAAGAGGGAAGGAAAGCCACAGATGTGGAGCTCCCCATATCTCACCTGCTGTAATGGGATCTTAATGGCCTGGACTGTCCTCTGCCAGCAGGTAGACCCACTGGCTTAGCATTCATCCAATGCACTAGAGATTAAAAAGTCAGACTCAACCAGAAAGAAAAATGCTGGGGGGCTACAGGGACTGTGGAAGATGTGAGCATACGTAGAACATTCTTTGATAAGTAAGGTTTGATTTTAGTCCCATTCCATTGGCATTTAAGCTCCTCCCCTACCCCCAATACTACAGAAGAGCAGCAGCAACACAGATGCTTTGAGCGAAGACTCCCACTTTGGGGGTGTCGGTTCACCACTTCATCAAAAATGGGCCAGTAAATAGACATTCAGATTCAATGAAATTCCTATCAAAATCCCAACTGCCTTTTTTTTGCAGAAACTGAGAAACTGGTCCTAAAATTCATATGGAAATATAAGAGACTCAGAATATCCAAAACAATCTTGATAAAGAAGAAAAAAGTAAGAGGACTCACACTTCTGATTTGAAAACTTACCACAAATCTATAGTAATCAAGGCAGTGTGGTGCTGGCATAGGATATGTATAGACAATGGAATAGAATGGAGAGTCTTGAAATAAATCCTTATGTTCATGGTCAACTGATATTCAACAAGGGTGACAAGGCAATTTAATGGAGAAAGAATAGTTTTTCAACAAATGATGCTGGGACAACTGGATAGCCATATGCAAAAGTATGAAGTTGGACCTTTACCTCATACCATATACAAAAATTAACTCGAAGTTGATCATAGATCTAAATGTAAGTGCTAAAACTATAAAACACTTAGAAGAAAACGTAGGTGTGAATCTTTGTGACCTTGGTTTAAGCAATGTTTTATTATTAGATATGACACCAAAAGCACAAGCAACCAAAGAAAAAAATAGATAAATTGGACTTCATCAAAATTAAAAAAACTTGTACTTCAAAGGACACTATGAAGAAAGTGAAAAGATAATTCACAGAATCAGAGAAAATATTTGCAAGTCATATGCATCATAAGGGTCTATTATCCAGAATATAAAAGGAGCTATGACAGCTCAACAATAAAAAAACAAATGACCCAATTAAAACATGGGCAAAATTCTGAATAGACATTTTTCCAAAGAAAATATACAAATGGCTAATAAGCACATGAAAAGGTGTTCCCATCATTGTGATTATGGAAATGCCAATCAAAACCACATTGAGGGGCTGGCTCCGTGGCCGAGTAGTTAAGTTCGCGAGCTCTGCTGTGGCAGCCCAGGGTTCGGATCCTAGGCGCGGACATGGTACCGCTCGTCAGGCAACGTTGAGGTGGCGCCCCACATCCCACAACTAGAAGGACCTGCAACTAAGGTTTACAGCTATGTATGGGGGGGGGGGTTGGGGAGATAAAGCAGAAGAAAAAAAGATTGGCAACAGTTGTTAGCCCAGGTGCCAATCTAAAAAAAAAAGAAAGCCACATTGGGATACCATTTAGCACCTACTTCAGTGGCTATAATAAAAGAGACAGACGATAACAAGTGTTGGTGAGGATGTGGAGAAACTGGAACCCTCGTACATTGCTGGTGGGGTTGTAAAATGGTGTTACCGATTTGGAAAAGAGTTTGGCATTTCTTCAAAAGTTTAAAGTTTTCATATGACCCTACAATTCTACTCTTAGACATGTATGAAAACTTTGTCCACAAGAGAATTGAAAACATGTTCACACAAAAACTTGTACATAAACGTTCATAGCATAATTATTCATAATAGCTGAAACAGTGGAAACAATCCAAATATCCAACCGATGAACAGATAAACAAACATGGTATAGTCATACAATGGAAAATCATTTGGCCATAAAAAGGAATGAGGTACTGACACATGCTACAACATGCACAAACCTTAAAAACAATGTGGTGAGTGAAAGAAGCCAGACGCAAAAGCCACATATTGTAAGATTCCATTATCTGAAATGTCTAGAATAGATAAATGGAGATAGAAAGTGGATTAATGGTTGCAGGGGCATGGAGGAGGGGTGCATGGTGTGTGTTTCTTTTTGGGGTGATGAAATGTTTTGGAATTAGATAGCAGTGATGGCTGTGCCTTTGTGAACTTGGTGAGTATACTAAAAACCATTGAATTGTACTCTTTGAAAGGGGGAATTTCATGGTATGCAAATTATATCTTAACAACAGAAAAGTGGATTGATGTGCAGTCTTCAAGCTCAGGCTCCGGTGTTGGTTTAATGATGGCGGTCCTCATGCCCCTTTGTCAGGGTTCACTGCCGAGTGCAGGTCAGCAGCGGCAGGAAACCTGCTTTACTTTCCATGAGTGAGTCAAGCCTTTGTCAGCATCTCCTGGGAAGGCACTTCCCCCGCCCCTGACTCTTGGTGTCTCACGAGGGCAGTTCTAGGATGCAGAAGCCTGTAAGACTTCCCTGTGTGTGCCTGTGGGAGCCACCTGACTTCATTTCTAGTTGTGCTGTGTTCTTCTTTTTGGTTAACCTTTCCGCCCGCCTCTCCCTGACCACAGGTTCGGTTCCGTGACTCCAGAAGGGCAGTACCATTCCCGTATTAAGAACAAGAGCGCGAGATTCAACGCGATGCTGGCAGCACTGACCCCTTCGAGATTAGCTGTGACTTTTCAAGCAATGGGTGCCATGAAGGTAATTGACTCTGATTTTAATGTCCCTCACTGTTTATTCTCTGCATGTTCCAGGGGTGGGTAACCATTTCAGGAGCTCAGCTTCCCAAGCCACAGTTGGTGTCATGTGGCCGGGGTTACTGATTAGATGCTAGGGAGTGCCAGTTGGCCATGCACAGAGAACATTTCTGCACCCTTCTTACCACGGGATCCCATCCATCTGCAAGCCAGATGTGTGCTGCTGGTTACGGAGGGTGGAACATAGGCTCTGTGGCAACAGAACCACAAAAGATGACCCTGGGCCAATGGGTCATTCAGAACAAACACATCTGCTGGAAAAGCAGCTAACAGCTGACTCACGTGAGTGAAGGCTGGCGTGTCTTGCCTGAGTTCACTGGGGACTGTTGATGCTCACATGGATGTTGAGGGTGTGGCATTCACATCACAGGTTCGAGTCCCTGAGACCAGACCTCCAGAAACCATCTCTGCCTCCTCCCCGCTGCCCACCTCTTCCCATATATGGGTGGAAGGAGCAGAGATGAGAGAAAAGTTCTGGAAGGCCCCCTCCTCCTCCTCAGGGCTCAGCAGTCTGTTCTCTGGGCCCTCTCCATCTCTTTGCACTAGAGAAAAGCCTGCTTTAAGCTCTGCTGAGCTTGGTGAAGCTGGAAGAAAAATTAAGATACCCATGAATATACATTTGTGGCTTGAATCCAGCTTTTCCATCAAGAAGGAATAAATTTCATTCACCTGACTCCAGCCCTGACATCAGTACCCAGTCGTCTGAACAGCAGGGAAATCCTTCTTTACTCACTTCTCCTGCGTCTGTCCCATTCACAGGACTCCTGCCTGACAGGGGCTTCCCCCTGTGATGCCCTTCCTGCGAGTGGGCACAGCTGCGACACGGTAGACACGGCACTTGGTTCTGAGCCAGGGGCCACATGCCCACCCGTGGCACCGCTTCCTGTGCCTGCTTCTCGCTGGCTCTTTAAAGAGGGTGAGGTGGATGTTCAGTTCTGAAGTCCCAAGTCAGGAGAGGCTCAGCTGGTCCCCTTAGCTGAGCCCTCGGACTTCTGACGAATGCCTGAGGCCCCAGAAGAGCCCGCGATGCAAGCGCGGGGTGAGGCCGAGGCGCTAGCCCAGCGTCAGAGGGCAGTGGAGAAGGACGGCTTCTTCCAGTCAGCAGGAGACACCATGTCAGCCCCTTTCAGGACTCCAGAAAGAGGCAAAAGGAAAGAAGCCAGAGGAAGCTGGAAGTGCATCATAGGGAAGATGGGACAGAAATCGGATCTGGGCTCTCTGAAGCCTCTGTGGCAGAGTCTGCACTGTAGCCCCTCTCATCACAGTGGCCCCCAGGGTTGCTCTGAGGAGAGTGTTGGGTAAATAGAAAAACAAACTCTGAGGTCCCAGCTGTAGAGGTGGTGCAGGCACCCAGTGCAACCGGTTAGGGTTCAGAATGGGTGATGGTGTGTGAAGGGTGTCCATGCGGCCAGCAGCCCTGTCAGCTCATCGAGCCTGGTGGTGGATCCTGTGGGGCAGGCATAGGGTGATGTAGATGGGGCAGTGGGAGGCCTTCTCGGGGACCCCTGATTTTAAATGTCACCCGATCTGGAGCAGAGGGGTAGGGGCAGAAGAGACAGAGTGGCTGATTTTCAAAGGTCCCTGTTCTCCATTCTACTGAATGTTATTGAGGTGCCAGCCCCTGCTGACTCTGGAGGAGATGGGGGGCCAAATTTGTGTCAATTCCTTGTCGGGCATCTGACACGTGTACTTCATTCCTGGCAATGTAGTGGCTTTATTGTAATCGCGGGCTCTGAACTCAGAACCCTGGGCTCAGATCTCAGCTGGACATGACCAGCAGTGGGGCCATGGGCAAATCAGTAGTCCTCTCTAAGCCTCAGGGTCTTCACCTGTAAAATGGGCCTTATGACAGCGTTGAGGCATGAGTGAGAGGACTGTGTGTGTAGCGCTGGCACAGAGCAAGTGCGTGGGAGCTCCGAGCTGTTACTGCTGTGATGGCTGCGGCTGCCGCTGCTGTTACTGGGCAGATAGGAGGTGGCTGTAGGAAAGCAATACATGGGCTTTTCCATGAAACGAATGCCTGGCATCCTGGTCTCCAGGCAACAAGGTCTGACACAGTTTGCAGAGGCGCATGAGTCCCTTGGATTCCTGGGTACCTCGAGCAAAACACAGTGACTTCGAGTTGGCGCTGGCCATGCCTGGGAGGCGGGTTTGCCAGGTGACGGGGAGACCCCTCGCAGAGCCTGGGGGGCCCCAGACGGTGCCGCTGTGGTCGGCCCTGATGGACAGCGACCTTGGCCACGGTGATCTCATCTCCAGCGTCTTGGGCGAGGATGATCTCACCACCCCTCTTGGCAGCTCCCCCTCTCCTCGGGCTCAAACACAGGACAGATGTTTTCTCCGCTGAAACCTAAGACGATCTTGCTTGTTCTGCTCTGGCTGCTGAGTGGGAAAACGGATCCCTTTCTCCTGCGTGCATTCCTCATGCATGAGAAAACTGTCACCTCGGCTCCCCACGGTGACATTCGCTCAAGGCTGAGCATGCCTGGTCCTTTTAAACTTTGCCCAGATGTCTTATTTTTCATGGTTATCTCTCATTTCCATAGCATTTCTCAGTGTGTTCAGATTTTCTCTGAAAGTCTTGCCATAATAGCCGTCCTCTACTTTGTGTCCAAAATGCGAGGTCAGATTAAACGATTAGCAGGAACCAAAGGAGAAGGAAATTAAGACGTTTGGCAGGGGTTGGGGTGGGGCCTGCGAGACCTCAGCAGCCCCAGTGGGGAGGCTGGCAGCCTTTCCAGGAGGAGGAAGGAAGTTGGGGAAAGTAACGTGAGTTTGGAGGGAGGGAGTGGAGGGAGCTTGAAATGTAAATGAAATCTAGCCCATTGTTTTGGGTTGATTTTTCTGGAAGTAAAGACTTTAGCATAAGACAAGCTGGTCCCCACTTTCAAAAGAGTCTCCCTAATCTTTTAAAGTAGGTGTTGCTCAGTAGCTGGGTCCCACCCCTAGAGTTTCTGATTCAGCCGCTCTGGGTGGAGCCAGAGAATCCACATTTCTGACAAGTTCCCAGGTGATGCTGATGTTACTGGTCAATCCCTGCACAGAACAGGGGGATATGGTGGGAAGTTTCCGGCCCCATCCCCAGCCACCTTGTCACCGACTGTAGCCTCCCAGTGCCCCCAGGATCAAGGCCCAAGTTCTCTTCCAGTCTCCAGTGCCCCTCATAACCCCTCTCCGTCCCTTCTCACACCCTGCTGTGCTCCCCAGCAAGCCCACCCCCACTTTTCGCAGGTTAGTTTTCATGTCCATTTCAGAGCCAGGCAGATGTCCCTTCTTGGGAAAGGTCCCAGCCTGCATGTGGTCCCTCTGTCATGTTCCCAAGGCTCTGCGCTCCCCCACGCAGCATTTATTACCGTTCTAACAGCTAATGGTGTGGTAGTCAGTTTCTGTCCCCTGTTAACCTAAGAGGTCAACACAGCCAGGGGCCCTGCTGCCTCGTTCACTGTTCACTGTTGTGTTCAGCTTCCCACACAGGGCACACACAGTAGGCGCACAGCAAATAGGAGTTGAAAGAATGAAGGGGAAATGAATCAGAATTCACCTTTAAAGCACCAGGCAGGGTTCTCAGCAGAGGTGAGTGCTCAGTACATGTTGGTTCTTGTGTCCCCACAGCCCAACCCTCAACCCCTTCCCAGGGAGACCGGGAGGAAGGATGTTGCTACCTCTTCCTTCTAACCCTCCGTCCAGAACAAGGAGCCTTCTTTCTTCCTTCCTTCCTCTCTAATTGTGCTGTCCAAGGCAGCGCCCTTCACATCTGCTTCATAGGGACGGGCTCGCTCAGGGTGCTGTGGGAGTGAGGCCCCAGCGGTCAGGGAGTTGCCTGGGTGGGTGTGCTGGGAGTAGAGCACTCATTACCCTATTCTGGACCCAGGGATTGTGGAGACGACGCCCAGCCAGCAGGCTGCTGGGAAGCACTGTCTCTGTGGAGAAAGCTACTGCTTTTCTCGTTTCTTTGACATGATCAGCTGGCCCCTGTTCGTCTCATCTGCGCATGGCAACTCTGCCACATGCCTGGTGAGGTCACAGTGGTGAGGAGAGGCTCAGATCCCTTCTGGGGTTGGACAGTCAACCGGGAGAGCATGGGGCACAGCAGGATGGGTCTCAGGCCTCTCTGGCCACGGGAACACCCTGCAGAGGACAGATCCTGGGGGAGCTGAGTGACTCTGTTCTGTCAGGGTGAGGCCACCACTCTGAACTGTGGGCAGGGAGGAGACCTTGCCATTGTGGCCCCCCAGGGACAGGCTCTGGGTCTGCTGCTGCCGTGAGTGGTGTGACACTGTAGTGGAGGGGACCTGGGGCTTAATTTCCATTTCTCTGTGCTTTAGTTTCCTCATTGCTAAAAACAAGGCCAAAAAACCAAAGCTATCTCACGGAAACATTTTGAAAATTAATGAGTTAATTGAATTACCTGTCTTCACCACCCCTACCACCACCACTACTGTTACAAGCAGATAACATTTATTGAGCCCTCACTACAAGCCATGCCCGTAATAAGTGCTTTATAGGTGTTCACTCATTTCTCCTCATAACAACTCTGAGAGGGTTCCATTGGTATATCCATTTTACACATGGGGAACCTGAGGCATGAGGAGGTAAAGGAATTGGCCTGAGGTAGGCACTAAATATGCATCACTTGACTCTGGTGGTCCTGTTAAGGGAGTAGATGGCCTCATGTTTGGAAGGATGGTCATAGCATGTTGTGTGGATAAGATCAACATGTAGGTGTTATTGAGAGAGATAGGAGAATTAAGTAGGAAGAGGGGCAGCCCAGCGCAGTGTATGAATACTTAGAAGCTAGAGGTGCTTGGGCATGTGCACGAGCTGCTGAATTAGCTGAGTTACAGCTCTGGGTTGTGGAAGGCCACAAGCTGGCCAGTGAGTCCTTGGGTTAGGAAGAGCCTTACCGTGGGTGTCAACCAGGACTGCAGCTGATGGGAGCCATGCTCCTTCTCATCACCTTGTCCCAGTGCCCAGCTCTGAAGCAGGCAAAGGGAGGACGCCCATATAAAGTTGTTCAGTTGAGATGAATAGGATCAGCATCAAGGAAACAGTTGGAATGTTGTGCCTGCTCTAGAGGCCACAGCGTATACTAAACTATCAATATGTGTAGGCTGTTATTATTATTACAAGGACTGTGGAAGCTTATACAATCAAGTTCAGGTATACTGATGACTAAAATGACATCTGAGTTGTGAGGATAACAGATAAGGTATATAGCGCACGTTTGCCCCTCAGTGGTAGTGGCTGCTTGGAGCCCAGGGTGGAGAATTATGAGGCTGAGTGTGGACGTGGCTGAAAAGTGGCCGTGGTCATGGTCAGCCATGTGTGTAGCATGGGGAGCAGTGGGGCCCATGCCATCTGGCTGTCCTCCTGGGGCTCAGTGACACATGGTCTTGAGAGAAGAGTAGAGAGACCAAAAGACCATCTTTGAGTCACAAAAGGTTGCACTGTGTATGACGGCTGGCAGCTTTTCTTATCTGTTGGTGCTGAAGGGAGGGAGAGCAAAGGGAAGAAATTGGTTTCGGGTGGGACACTTGGAACTTGTGACAGACACACGACCTTTCCTGACAGTCAGCATTGTTGGACGTGAATAAAGGATCTGTGGAAGGTGGTAGAGTCCACTTTTTCTAGAGACTCTCTCCTCACTATTGATGGGCGTTTGGGAATATAGTGTCCTTGAATGACCGTTCCAAGACCTTCTGGCTGTAAGGTTCATGGAGAACTAGAACAACAAAGAAGAGGAAGCCAGGGGCATCTGGGTCTCCTTCTGAGTCAGAGGTGGGCCTTTAAACCACAAGGGGCGTGGTGGGTCAGTAACCTGGGTCTGCGCTGCTTTGGGTGAACACACAGCAGGGCAGCCTGCATGTTCCTACTGCTCTCTGGCTTTGCTTTGGGGCTTCCCCTTCACCCAGTCTCTGCCACCTCCCCAGAGAGGTCCCCAATATCGGTGTTCTCGCCCTGGCATCTGGCTCCTGCACCTGGCTCTGCAGGGCCATGCCCACGTGCTTCAGTCACTGGCTGGGGCTGGGGCTGAGTAGCTACTGTCAGAGTGTGACTCTACCTGCTCTGATGACTACAAACCTGATGCTATGACACTTTTCCCTGAGTTGAAGCTCACTCAGTCCTCTTAAATTAATAGCCTCAATTTCTGTGGCTACCACTATAAAACTATCAGGTTTTTGTCTGTTTCATTCTTATTATGAGATCACCTAATCCTATTTTCTTCTGGAATAACTTTATGTTCATCTCCTTTTATTGTCACTTTGATCTCATTTTTATCATTATGAACAGAACATTTAGTGGATAGAGATCATGTCTTTTGGTTCAGTCTCAGTGCAGGGCCTTGTAGAGCACTAAACGTCATGGAAGTCTTTTTACTCTTTTCTCCTTCCTTCCTCCCCTCCTTTTTTCCTTCCTTCCTCCCATCCATTCACACACTTGTCTATCTACCTGTCCACTCACACACTCATCTACCCACCTGTCCATCCATCTGTCTGTCCATCCATCCACTCCTTCGACCCATATACCCCCTGACCTATCCATCCATCCATCCGCCCATTCACCTACCCATATATCTACCCATCCATCCATTCATCTACCCATCTACTTACCCATTCATCCTCCCAGTCAACCATCCATCCATTCATCCATCTATTCACTCATCCACCCACCTATCTATCCATCTATCTGTCCACCCACTCACCCACCCATCCATCCCACTACAAGGACTCTGAACACAAGGGTGGTTGGTTCATATATGATTTAGTAGTTAAGAGGCAGCTGTGGAATGTTCTAGAGAAAAGCAGCCACCTACCTGATAGACACCATAGTTTAGAAAAACTCCCCAGGCAGGTGTGTGTAAGGACAGGCCGGAGGTATACACCATCCTCCAGAGCCTGGCCCTCTTCCAGCAGTAAGGGCTGAATAAGGAGCATCTCTGTAGGGCCTTGTTCACATGAGGGCTCGGTGCAGAGACTGAACTGAATGGGACTGGATCGAAGTGGAAGCACTCTCATAAGGAGCACAGTGAGACCTCTGCCCCCTTGGGGGCGCGTAATGGAGGGTGGAGTGAGGAGAGGATATGGGATCCCTGGAGTAACGTCTTGAACATATGTGGTACACACAGGTGTGTGTTTCATTGAAACTGGTGAGGCACGGTTGACTGATGTTTGTTCTGTTGACACTTTTGTAATATCGCCAGTCATCTGTTAGAAGGTTGAAAACGGCGGCTCATCCCATGTCAGCTGTATGTCTTTAAAAGCCCTGTGTGTGCTTTGAGGAAGCAGATTCCCCCTGCTCATCTTGTTCCACTCAGGCCGAAGTTGTTCTTTCCTTAGCGTCCTCACACACACATAGATGTGGGGAGCAGAGTATCAGAACTTGCTTGGATGCTGGCGACGTCCCATGGCATGAAGGATTTGGCTTGGGTGATCCGGGGGCCAGCTGTGAAATGTGTACTCTGCTTTCGGTATATATACATCAGTTTTCTGGTGTAGAAACTTCCCAAGGTTGACCACCAGAGGGTGGCAGATACCCACAATGACTTGCAGATTATTTTTCCTTTTCCTTTATTTACTCTTGTATGTAGGAAGTGGCCGGGATCTTGCTGTTCTCATCAGTGTAGCTTCATATCAGCTATGAGTGTTGATTTTTACAGAGTGGTCCACATATGGAGAACGGGCGTGCGTCAGCCGAGTAATTGTATAATTCAAGACCAAGACTGTAAATAGGAAGCAGAGTTATCTTGATGACTCTTCAGGATAAAATTTGACTGACTCAAATGTCTTAAAAAAAAATAAGTTTACAGTATTTTGGATGGGTGTGAAAGTGGTTAAATACTTTTTTGTGGTGTTTCCATGGCAGTTGTTTACATTTTTAAGGACTGAAATTTAAGCATTTATTTTTTAAAAGATACATCAGCTGCCTTTTTCTGCAAAGACCAAAGAACTGAAGATCCGGTACAACCATAAATAAGGCGCACATGACATGAATATTTGAAATGAATCTTTGAAGGAATTGCCAGTTTGCATTTACTTCAATTCCATGAACACATGTTGAGTGCTTCCCTTGAACGGGATGCTGTGAGCAGAGATGAGGTGGAACAGATGTGTGCCCTCCAGGGGCTCATGGTGTTTCCAGGTAACAGACACTACACACTGTGAGGGTCCCCACTGTGAGGAAGCCTCCAGGGATTACGCTGTTAGGAGGGGGAAGGTGGTAGTGGTGGTATTGAGAATAACACTTTGTAAAGAGACAGTGTGTGATTTTTATGCTTGGAAGGGACCTCAGAGATCAGAGTCCAATGCACATCTTTCATGGAAACATTTCTAAATGAGGCCTCTCTCTGGGTCTCTCTGGCACACAGACCTAGGAGCTGGCATCCAGCCTCTCCCCATCGAGCAGAGTATCCAGGTCACATTTGCAGATGGACAGCCTGAGAGCACACAGTGCTGGACGGATTTCTGTGCTGTAGGAGAGGAAAGTCTTGGGCATCCCTCCTCATTTGATGTGGCCCAAGAATGTTAGATGTTTATGACTGTGACAATGTCTCAAGGAACAGCGCTCCCTTCAACTAAGTCATCAGAGGCTGAGCAGGCCTTGTAGGAAACCCCAGTCTCCCCAACCCTGCATTGTGGCAGCCGTGAGGGACGTGGTGATGCTGTCGCCCTTGTAGACTGCTTCCAAGTTGCTCTCGGCCTGGGTCCTGCTTGGGAGGGGCTTGCCTTCCTCGGCTCTAGCAGCCTGCTCACCTAGGACAGGTAGAAATTGTCTCCAGGCTGCAGCTGTGTGGAGCTTCAGCTCTCCACCGAAGCCCTGTTGCCCGCCTCTGGGGAGCATCATCCATGCTCCCCGGAGGCTCGGATATGGATGACTAATGGCTGGCGTACTGTCCTTAGGAGCTTTTCCACCTGAAACTTGATGTTCCATGTAGCACTCATGCTTGTACGGGTCACGGTCCCTTTTCCTCACTTCACATTTCATCACTCCTTTGTCCCTGCAGATGAATCCATCCTTTAGTGGGTTGTCATGGAGAAAGACAATGATAGCTGAAGGCACAGCCAAATAATAACTCACTTGTAGGGAGTGCTTCCTGTATGAGGACGAGTTCCGAGCATTTTATGCACAATCGCTCTTTTAATCGTCAGTCAGCACTTGAGATGGGTGCTGTCATGATTCCCATTTTCTAGATGGAAAAACTGAGATGTAGGAAGAGGTAACAGCTTGCTTAGAGTTTCCTGGGCCTCACCCTGCCGCCATCTGGCGCTGGATTCGCGCCCTGACCCACACTGGGACAGCTTTCATAATCCTCCAGCGAGAGGTGCTTTGAGCCCGGCTTAGGTCTGCTCACTGGCATTCCTGGACCACTTTGGTGCACAGTTGTATTTGTTTTGGTTAACCAAACCAAACCAAAGATTTAAAAAAATTGTTGTCTACATTTAAAAATGTGGAGATTCCATCCCAACTGGGATTTGACAGATGCCAAATGGTTAGCCACTGGGCTAGAATCCGGGCTTCCTTCCCCACTGGGACCTGATTTATGTTTTATTGGCACTGCCGACTTCGCTTGATAGCTGTGTGTCACGTGGTCCTGAGCATCTGTGCTGGGAGCAGGAGGGGGAGGGGAGACAGGCTGGTCCAGCTTTTCTGCTGAATGTCCTTTTATGGGGAAAAGGTCTGTTTATAGCATTTATTGAATGTGTTCAACTTGAAGCTTAGTCCAGTGGAGTGATTTTGAATACCTCTGCCTACCACAAAATGAAATTTAATAAGCCCCCAAAATTCACACTTCCTTAGATAAATTTTAAAAAGTGAATGGGGTTATTTAAATTTGTCTCTAGAAACACCTGAGAAATGCTAAGAAGAGAAGCAAAATGCTGGTTAATGGAATATTTGTGTATTGTAATTCTCTTATTTGTCAAGTCTATATATTTCTACATCTCTGCTATGAGAGATGAGAGTCTAATTCACTTACACAACACCCCACTCCTGTTCTCCTTTGAGTTTTTTATGCCTCACGATTTTTGATTTTTACATTACGATTTTTAATTCTCCTAAGGATTACCAAGGTATCTATAAATATTCTTAAACTCCCATTTCTTATCCAAGCAACCCTATCTCTTGATTCCTTTCCATCCGCTCCCACCTCTTTTGGTCGGACCATTGACTTTTATATTGTCAGGCTGAGGCATTTGCATTTTATTCTGTAACCATAATCTACCTTCTGGACTTTAAGGTACGTTATTATGGCCAGGGCTATGAAGTCGTGTTCACTGTGGAACCATGGGCTACATGAGGATTGTGTTTTCTCTCTATAGGTCCAATGTCACAACACCTTTACAATTTGAAGAACAATATTCCTAGCATCAAGGGCCAATGCAATCACTTTCCTTGCGCTCTATAAATTACTCAAAATCATGTCACATTTTTGTGTGCTTGATATTTAGATCATTGTGTTTTTCTAAGGTTTTTGGTTTCTCCTGGAGTTTCCAATTACCTTTCTTTTTTCTTGTTGGGAGCAGAAATATATGTCTTTAGCACCATATCACCATATCAGTAACAAATTCTAGCTTCTTGATCCTTTTGTGTCTTGCATGGAATCCATCCCGTTATTCTCCTTGAAGATCTTGTGGAGCCCACAGATTTCTGATTTTAATTTTGGTCTATTGCTTCTAAGCCTGATGTACAGCAATCATCATCTAAATATTTTCTTTTCATTGGATTTTTGAGAGTAGTTCAACTTTTTCTTATATCCTCCATTGTCTTTTTGCTTGGTTTTCCTCTCGTTTTATTGTAGTATATCCTCAAGGAATTTCCTCTGGAAGGTGTATGGCTGGTCATATTTTGAATCTTTCTATGTCTGAACTGGTTTGTATTTCTCCCTCACATTTGATTGATAGCCTAGCTGAGACTTCAATGTTGACAATCATTTTCCCTCCAACTTTAAATGTGTTGCTGCATTCCTTCCAGCGCAAAGTTTGCTAGTGGAAAGTCATATATCCCCCTGTATGAGACGTGCACTTCCTCTCTGGAAGCTGTTTGTCTTGGGTATGTGGAAATTTAACTCAGTACCGTGTCTAGGTCTATTTTTTTCATGTATCCTGCATGATACTTGGTAGCCTCTTTCAATGTGAAAACTGGTATCTCTTTTCATTCTGGGCAGTTTTCTTCTACTAGTTCTTTTGGTGATTCTTTTTTTTCCATTTTTCTCAGAACTCTAATTATTTGAAGGTTGGATTTTTGTCTTGATTGCCTTTCTCTTATTTTTTCCCTCATATTTCTCAGTACGATTTGCTCTATGTTCTGGACATTTTTCTGATTACATATGTTTATTTGTACAATTATTTTTATTTTCAAGAGCTTTTTCTCTGATCTATTCCTTTCCTATAGGGATATGTTTTTATTTTTTAGATGCAATTGCTCTGTGATCTCTCTATAGATATCAACTGGAGATTGTTTTTCAGAATTCTGTTCCCTGAATTAACTTTTTTTTACTCTAGAGTCAGTTGGGGTCAATTAGAGAGGTAGTGAAGGTTAGGGGGCAGAGGGGCTGGAAACCAGCAGTTACAATCAATGTGAGGTTGGTGCTATAATGGAGTTATGAGCAGGACCAGACCAAGGGCCACCAGGCTTAGTTTAAGCCATTCAGTGAAGAGTCCCTCAAAGACCTTCCATTGAGTTTCAAAGGACCAGAAGAAGTTGATTGACAAACAAAGTTGGGGAAGGACCTTCCAGGCAGAAGGGAGACCACATATGAAGGCACAGAGGAGTGAACCAATGCAGCCCATTGTGGATGAACAGAGGGCTTGACATGGCCAGAGCTTCCATGGCCTGCTGGAGAGGTTATGGTGGTTATCCACCATGCTGACCAAACAGACAGGTGAGCTGGGCCATAATGGAAAAGGGCTCACAAGCTATGGAGAGCCCGTGAAGAAGGATTACCTGCAGGATAAGGACCTGACCAGGGATGCATTTTAGACAGACTGTCCTGGCAGTTAGGTAGAGGATGGAGAGAGTGAATGGTTGGCAACTGGGACTGTCATAAAGGTCCAAGTAAGACATGATACACAGTCACTGTGGAAGGGATGGGGGAAAGGATATGGCACATACGCAGGGGACAGAATGGAGAGGATATTAGGGCTGATTGGAAATGAGAGACCAAGGGTGACAACAGGTCTGACTTTGGCGACTGTGTGACTTGAACTCATCCAGGAAGTTAAGAAGGGGGGCGCCTCCTCAGCTTCCATCAATAGAGATTTTCCTTCAAATATACAACTGGCTTTCTCTGCCCTTTGCCCCATCTTTGCAGGGGCTATAGGGTGACCTACCTCATTGGGAAGTTTGAGAGCAAGACCTGGGGATTTTGTAGACCTGCTGTCCTTCTGCCTCCTTCCTCAGGGTGCAGGTACTGAGGGCTGGCCCCAGGGAAGGCTCCTTCTCACGGGAGGGCTCCCTGTCCAGCGCTGCCAAGACTGCATGGGCAAGTGTGTCTAAGGCTGGATTGCATTGTTAGCAGCCCTTGCATTGCTTCCCTCAGCTACTTCCTCCAGCCTAACTTGAATCAAGAAGAAAAGTATTATTTGGGCCTATGCTTGCTGTTCCCTGGTTTATTTCTCAGTCTGTACAAAAACCAGGTGGCAGTGCCTCATAAACTCCAATATAGGGCCCATAGGAGGAGGGGATGTTCGTATTTAAATTGTATGTGCTGCCGTGTCCCTGATTAGAAGCACACTCCCCCACTCCTGTGAGGATATGTCGCTTGAGGATGTGTTAAAAGGAACTGCCTCTGAGTCAGACTTGACCTGAGTTTGGAGAGGTGGTTAGAGCAGGAGAAGGTAAACTGAGGAACGGCCACTTCCTGCCTGCAAGGTTGGCCCTGGGTGGGGGGGGGTGACTGAGGGCTTCTGTGTAACCACTTTTATTTGCTTCTCAGAAGACTCAGAGGCACATAGGTCTTGTCTAGGGCGCCCAGCCTTGGAGGCTGGTCATTGAGAATGTCAGCTTCAAGAGAGCAGGACCTACATCTTTTTGGTCACTGCTGTCCACTGTGGACTTAGAACAGGACCTGGCACTTAGTTAAGCATTTGATGAATGAATGAATGGATGGATAGTTGAATGACTATAGTGATGAAGGGAAGGCGTCTTTGGCAGAGAATAAATCAGTCCAGATCACAGCTCTATGGAGATCAGATGTCAGTCATTTGGTGGCATTTAAATGTATTAAGAGCACTGGAACCCTGATCTCATCTTTAAAAAAATAAAAGCAAACATTCCCCGTTTCTCATGTGTACCCAGACCTTTCTTTTATGAATTTGGAACTGGCCCGCTCCGGGGTATTTTCAGGCCAGGCAGGCGTGCATGTGGCAGAGACTGTTTTGTTTTTATTTCCTGCAGCGCTCACTCGCTCCCTGGCTCACCCCGGCGGATTGCTCATGGCTGAGCCTCTTGGGTCTGACGACATTGTGGGTGTGACTGGAGCGCTATTCTGGGCAGATGACGTGCAGGTCCGGGGATGGTCTCTCATTCTCTGAGGATGGCCGGGTAATAGGATTAAAGCCTCAGAGAGCAGCCCAGGCCCCAAACTGCAGAGTTGCTGGGTTTAGGGGCATTCTTTCTGGGTGGGAGGAATCGATGTCATACTCCAGCAACACAGATCTGATTGCACTTCCTCAGACAGGCCACACCTTGCCACCTCCTGGCTCTGCACAAACCGTTCCTCGGCCCATGACCCTCTCTCTCTCTCTCTTCCCATTCCCATTCTTGCTGTGCCTTTCCAACACAGAGCTCTTGCAGTGCCTCGTTTAATCTCAGCCCCAGGTGTTAACTGTTGTCTGTGTCTCGGTTGCCCGGTAGCCTAGAGAGCAGGGGCTTGGCAGGTGCGCAGGAGGCCCTCAGTAAGTATCTGTGAACTGAGTCAGCCCTGTGGACTCCCCAGCCCATCACAGGCATCTTCATTCTAACGAGGTCCAGGAGAGGGGGCAGGGAGCCCACCGCGGGCCAGGCGTGCGATGCTCTGTGTGCATTTTCTCCCTCAGTGCTCACAGCAGCTCTGCTGTGATTGTCGTTTTACAAATGAGAAGACAGAGGATCTGGGAGATGAGGTAGCTGGACAAGGACACCCGACTTCCATGGGGCAATGTGATGTTGTGCCCACCCTGCCCCGCAGGGTCCCCACTGATCTCCTTTTGCCAAAGATCCTCCGTTTTGAGGCTGGGCTGGCGAAGGAGTGCTGGACATGGGGCCTCAAACTGCAGCATCTTAGATTTCTGGAAACTTCCATGCCTCTTGCTTGAGTAACCTCTGACGTTTGAGCCCACCTGGCCCATGTGACATTCTGAGGTTTTGATCCTGTCTGTCTCCAGGGTTGTGGGGGTGGCCCTAGACTCAAACTTGATTTTTGTTCCCAGGGATGTCAAAGGTCAGGGAGTCAGGCTGATGGCTGCTAGCAGCAGAGCGACCCTACTGGGTTGTTTTTTCTTTATTAACTTTCGTCTGGTGAGAATGTTGTCGTGAGTAGACTTTTAAAAAATATTTGCATATCTCATTTCTTTGTCTAATGAGTGTTGTAAGAACGATGTCCCAGTTTCCATGCTTGAATAGATAACTGTGATGGTGTAAGGCGCTGAGGGGCTGGTGTGCCACAGCGCTTTCTCTTTCTCGTGTTTGGCATCTCCTCCAACCTGTTTCAAACCACACTCCAGACGTCTCTGTTGAAAGAACTGATCTTGTGGGCCAAACGGTACCCTCTACTACCATGAAATCTCTCTTAAATTTAGAAGACACCTTTGTCAGTGCTGCAGTGTGACTCAGCATCAAATCACTAGAGGTGCTTAATATAACAAGTATACTCTCTGCCTCTATTCCATTTTTAAAGTCAGTAGAATTTAAAAGAAGAGCAGGGGCTGGCCCGGTGGCACAGTGGTTAAGTTCGCACGTTCTGCTTTGGCAGCCCGGGGTTTGCAGGTTCGGATCCCGGGTGCGGACATGGCACCGCTTGGCACGCCATGCTGTGGTAGGCGTCCCACGTATAAAGTAGAGGAAGATGGGCACGGATGTTAGCTCAGGGCCAGTTTTCCTCGTTGAAAAGAGGAGGATTGGCAGCAGACATTAGCTCAGGGCTAATCTTCCTCAAAACAAACAAACAAATAAAAGAGGAGGGAAGGAGTTTAAGTATGGCCTTTGCTCTGGCATAACCCCACCTTTACACATGACCTCACAAATCCTTGGCTTGTTCACTACAGATGGACTAAAGGCATAGAGTATTGCTGGTTTTGGAATCTAGAACATAGATATAAATCCCTGCCCTTAAGGGGTTTTCAGTCCTGTTGGAAAGGCAGAGTGTAGACCTGAAAGGCTCCTGTGCCAGTGTTGGTGCCCTGGGAGCACACTGCAGCCCGTGACCAGCCAAGGCTGCTGCAGCTGCCGTGCTGCAGTTAGAAGCCGCCTGGCTTGGCCTGCTGGGCAGGCAGGAAGAGGAGACAGCGCACTAAGAGAAGCTTAATTTTCAGAACACTGGAGTGGATAGTTCCACTCAGTGTCTAGAGTGTTGTTGCTTTCTGGTCTCTTTCTTTAAACAGAGACCCAGACAAATGGAGCCAGTGTGGAGATGATACCCAGCACAGTAGAGGGGTTTGACACAATGCCATGCGAGGAACTGCTGGATTGTCTGGGGATGCTTAGCTGGAAAAAGAGAAGCTCTTGGGGCAGAGAGGCATGAGAACACCTTCCAGGAGACTGGGGCTGTTAGAGGCAGCTGGGACGCTGGTTGGGACCAGATGACGGAGGGCCTTTCTTGCCTTGCCAAAGATCCTGCATTTTATTCTGTAGGCAGTGAAGTCCTACTTATGGTTTCTAAGGGAGGAAACAACGAGATGTAGCTTATGGTTCAGGGAACACCTTAGTTTGGAACGGAGAACACAAAGGAGGAACAGGTTTAGAGAGGGAAGTATGAGTTTGCAGAAGCATCAGGTGGGAGCGTGGAGGCTCTGGGAGGCTTGGCTGAAGCTGGGGGAGTAGGCGACATCGTGCAGGAAGAGGAAGCTATGAGGGACTCTGGGCAAAGTCTACCTGTAAAGGATAAGCTGAAGGGCGTGATGGGGAATGCAAGTGATGGGTCAGAGAAGCAAGAGGAAAACCAGAAGGTCATAGCTTCATGGAAGCCAAGAGGAGAGAATGTTAAGGCATGTTTGATCAGTAATCCTACAGCAATCACCACCATTTGTTGAATGAGGCTCCTTTGTTGAGTGCTAGACATTATGCTAAGTGTTTTCCATACGTCGTTTCCTTTAATTCTTATAGGAATTCCGCAAGGGAGGCACTGATATTGATATTCTATAAATAAAGGACTGAGGACCAGGGTTAAAATCTTCTTGGGAGACAGAACGTGGGCTTTGGCGTGAAATAGGCTGGGTTTGAGTTCCACCTCTGCCCTTATTAGCTGTGTGAACTTGTACAAACTACTTGGTTCCTCTTTTCTAAATGAAATATAATGCTCCAGTCTCCCGTGGATGTTGAGGGGATTCCATGAGCTATTGTCTTATTGTAAGCGAAGCCCTTCACACGGTGCCAACACACAGGAGCCCCTCCATACACTAGAACTTGGTCTTGGTTATTTCTCAGCATCACTGAGCTAGTAAGTGGTGGGGCTAAGATTTGAACCCAGGTCTGTGTGGGACCATAGCCTGTGCTATGCTTTCAACCAAGGGAGGTGATGTGGGACCAGAGTTTTAATGCTTGTGGAGTGGAGGAATGGTGTTTTAGAGACAGGAGCGACCTGAGCACATCTGAGCCTAGAGGAGAAAGAGGAAGTAGAAAGAGAGAGATTAATGCTGCCAGAGACAAGGAGGTTGAGTGGTGGGAAGGTCACAGGGAGACTTATGACATGACATTAAAACACAGGTGGAGGGATGACCCTGAACCCAAAGCAGATGTTTCTTCCTCAGAGACAGGAGGGACAAAAGTCAGAAGGAGGAGAGGAATTTTTAAGAGAAGGAGACAGGAATTTTTAAGCAGGGGCAAGAAAATTGAGAGCATTCTATCAGATGATTTCTGTTTTCTCAGGAATGCAGAGGTGGGTCAAGATCCGAGGAGAGGCAGCAGGGGTGGGGGTGGAAGTTTCAGAAGAGGAGACTCTGGGGGCTGGCCCGGTGGCGCAGCGGTTAAGTTCACATGTTCCACATCTCAGCGGCCTGGGGTTCACCTGTTCAGATCCCGGGTGTGGACATGGCACCGCTTGGCACGCCATGCTGTGGTAGGCGTCCCACATATAAAGTAGAGGAAGATGGGCATGGATGTTAGCTCAGGGCCAGTCTTCCTCAGCAAAAAGAGGAGGATTGACAGCAGATGTTAGCTCAGGGCTAATCTTCCCCCCAACCCCGGAAAAAAAAAAAGGAAGAGGAGACTCCGTCTCCACAGCCATCAAAGGCGATAGGGTGGGGAGGAGAGAGGTGGAGAAGAGGGCTTGTGGAGATCGTTGGAAACCCAGTCTTGAGTGGAGTGCCACGGTCGACTCTGTTTGTGGCAGTGCCAGGCAATGTGATGATGCAGTTTGTCCCCGGGGCAGTGATAGGGAAATGAGATGGTTGGGTTAGCCCAGATTTGGAAATTCACCAATTGGGTTACAGAAGGACAGAGTATAGCAGTGAGATGATGGCTGCTGGGAAGGTGTGAATCAAGGGAGCCCAAGAGATGCGGGTGGGAGGAAGGGACACTGTGGTCAGAGGGAAAATTTCCCTCTTTCCACTGTTGCTGAATACCTGGAGTATGGTTAGGTACTTTTAATGAGCAACATATATGATCCATTTTCAGATCTCATTTCCAAGAAAAATAAGGCATCTGTATGGAAAACTTTATGGCAGGAATGACCGTCATCCCTTATAAGCTGGATTTTACCAAATTGTGACCTCAAGTGTAATTCATTAAAGCTGGGCTCTCAATACCTTTGGTCTCATGGTCATGTACCCCAGCCCTAGGATCAGTCATTTCCCCAAGGAACCCTGGTTCCTTTTATTGAAGAATGGTTTTAGAAACCAAGATTTGAGCGCTGTGTTTTGTTGCTACTGGAGTGTTGTTACTGCTCTGTCTTCTCAGTTGATAGAACAAGGAAATAGACGTTTGTATACTAACCTGTGTATACACAGATATCTATAAATATGTATCCATTTGTATCTATGTTAAGCTAAACTTGAGTTCATACTGATGTTTCATCTTTAATCCATTACCACATAGATCGTTCTAGACTTCTCCCCTTGCTTGTCTATAACGTCCTGCTCCAACAGTGAAAAACCTAGCTCCAACCATCTGCCATCAGTTTACTTAATTGTTCAATGCCAGTATACCTGTTAGTGGTTTCAGAATTGTTAACTTGTATCCCCAAGGGAAACAACTTTGTCTTCGAGGGCACCGTGCCTCTGTTCAGTTCGTTTTGCCTTTAGTCTTCCGGTCTACACTCAGCTCCAAAGTTACTTACGTCAGTCCTTTTATCCCTCCCCCACTTCAGGGAGGTTGTTTCATACATTCGTCCTTTTTAGTATTTAGATTCTTTTCTCACAGTCTGCCTTCCATTTGGGGATCTCCTCAACTTTTAAATGATTTTCTGAAAGATTGCATACGTTAAGTTTCACTCTTTGTGCTGTGAAGTTCTATGGGTCTTGACAAATATATAGTTTCACGTATCTGTCGTTACAGCATCATACAGAATGGTTTCGCCACCTCAAATAATACCCAGTGCTACACCCACTCAGTCCTCTTCTCTGCCCAAACATCTGGCAACCGCTAATCTGTTTACCAGCTCTATAGTTTTGCCCTTTCCAGAATGTCATATAAATAGAATTGTATGGTATGTACCTTTTCAGATGAGCTTCTTTTACTTAACAGTGTGCATTTAAGATTCATCCATTTTTTCCACGGCTTGATAGCTCATTCCTTTTTATTGCTGAATAGTGTTCTACTATATAAATATACCACAGTTTGTTTATCCATTCATCCATTGAAGGACATCTTGGTTGCGTCCCCTCTTTTGGTGATTATGAATAAAGCTGCTATAAACATTTGCGTGCAAGTTTTTGTGTGGATATAAGATTTCAGATCTTTTGGGTAAACACCTAGGGGCACTATTGTGGGACTAAATGGTAAGACTGTGTTCAGCTTTGTAAAAAAACACCAAACTGTCTTCCAAAGTGACAATTCACATTCTCCCCAGCAACGAATGAGAGAGCTCCTGTTGCTCTGGATCCTCGCCAGCCATTGTCAGTGTTTTGGATTTTAAACATCCTAATGGGTGTGTAGTGGTATCTAATTGTTTTAATTTTCATTTCCCTGATGACATATGACCTTGAGCATCTTTTCATATGCCTATTTGCCCTCTGTATATTTTCTTTGGCGAAGTGTCTCATTAGATCTTTCGCCTATTTTCTAATTGAGTTGTTTGTTTTCTTATTATTGAGTTTTAAGAGTTCTTTGAACATTTTGGATATATGTCCTTTATCAGATATGTGTTTTGCAAAGATTTTTTTCCCAATTTGCGACTGTTCATTCTCTTAACAAAGTGTCTTTGACAGAACAGACTTTTTTAATTTTAACGAAGTTCAATTTATTTAGTTGTTCTTTCATGGATTGTGCTTTTGGTGATATATCTAAAACTCATCACAAACCCAAGTTCATGTAGATTTTCTCCTATGTTTTGTTCTAGTAGTTTTGTGGTTTTTGTATTTTACATTTGGGTTTATGACCCATTTTAAGTTAATTTTGTTTAAAGTGAGGTCTGGGTCTAGATCCCTTTTTTTTTTGCATATGTGTGTTCCAGCACCATTTGTCAAAAAGACTGTCCTTTCTCGGTTGAATTGCCTTTGCAGCTTTGTCAAAACTGCGCTGACTATATTTGCCTGGGGCTATTTCTGGGCTCTCTATCTGGTTCCACTGACCTATGTGTCTATTTTTTCTCAATACTGTGCTGTCTTGATTACTGTAGTCTTGAAATCAAATAATGTGCGTCCTTCAACTTTGTTCTTCTTCATTGTTGTTTTGGCTGTTCTCGGTCCTTTGCCTTTTCATGTAAATTTTAGAATCACTTTGTCAATACCTATAAACTAATAGTAGGAACTTGATTGGGATTGTGTTGGGAACTCAGGAATTGACATATTAGCAATGCTGAGTCTTCCAATATGTGAACGTGAATCTCTCTTTATTCATATCTTCTTTTATGTTCATTTTTTACATCTTCCTTCTTCTCTCTTTTGCCTAATTTATACTGATCTATTTTCTCAAGTTCACTGCCTCTTTCCTTTGGCATCTCCTTTCTGCTATGAAGCCTGTTCAGTGAAATTTTATTTTCAGATATTGTATTTTTCCATACTAAAATTTTCATTTGTTTCTTGTTTTTATCTTCTGTTTCTCTGCTGACATTTCCTATCTTTTCATTAACTGGAAAATATTTTCCTTGACCTCAGGGAGTATGGTTATAATATCTACTTGAAAAGCCCCTATCTGATAATTCCGACATCTGGATACCCTAGGTTAGGCATTTATTGGTAGTCTTTTCTTTTGGGAATGGGTCACATTTTCCTGGTTCTTCGTAAATCAAGTAATTTTGGATTATATCCTGGACATTGTGAATGTTATGTTCTGGGGGCTCTGAGTTATGTTACAGTCTTCTGAAGAAAGCTAATGGTTTATTTTAGCAGGCAATTAACCTGGTTAGACTCATGGCCTAACCTTGAGCTTTGTCTTCTCTTCTGTGGGTTCAAGTCTCAGTTCAATTCTTTAACCCTTTGCTGTACTGCTTTGTCCTGTGCATGCTGGTTTCGAGGTCAGCCTAAGATTGATCCAGAGTTCCTGCACAGAATCAGGGGATCCCCTCCTTCTCCTCTTGCCTCTCTGGGATGCCTCCACACATTCCAGTGACCATAGTTGTCTTTGCTTCTTTTCCTAATTCCTCCAGCCAGCAAGACAGCAGGTTCCCTCTCAGAGTTTTAGCTACCAGGCTCCCCTCCTCCACAACTGTGGCCCACTTTCAGGGCAAAAATCAGGAAAACAACAAAAAGGCAGGAAATTCACCCTGGGCCAGTTGCTAATTCAGATTTTATGACTCCCCTCTGTAATCTGTCTGCTTGCTTTTACTCTCCAGAATTCTCAGTAGTTGTTTTTGTATTTGTCCTAGAGTTTACAGCTGTTATCTATGGGAGGGTCAGTCTGGAGAGGGCTCACACTGCCATACTAGAAGTGAATTTCTGCCTCCTTTTGTCACCTAATGCTAATTCTTGGAGATCTTTCCAAGTTAGTATAGAAAACTTCCTCAATCTTTTTAGTAGTGCATAGGAGTCTGCTGTAACCAGGCTCCTCCTGGTCGACATTTATGTTTTTTCCAAAGTTTTGCTTTTAGAGACAGTGCTGTATCAAATGTCCTCACGCCCCTATACATTGCTCTGAGGTCTTGGTGGAGAAATGTCTTGGGCCCCTAGCCATGGTAGAGGTTTTTCTTAGAATCCTGAAAAATTTGCATTTCCTTAATTTTGGCGTGATTTCTGCTTACTTCTGTGGTTCATGGAAGGCCTGGACCATGTTTCCAGGCATGTCCAGTGGCAGGAAGGTGTGAAAAATTGGAGAGAGAATGAGGAGTGCTGAGTATCCTGATGTCTTAGAGATTGCTCCAGAGCACTGAGCTGGGAGGAGCTGGGGAAGTCTGATACAAAAGGACAAAGACAGCCCCCATGATCTCCACAAGACTGCATGTTTTATTTAATTGCCCATTTCCAAATTGCTTATTTATCAACAAAGAATGAAAGGCATCTTTGGACAAAAATATAGCACGTTAAAAGAAAGCTTTCTCTCTTTGCCTCTGTCTCTCTCAAATTCCTCTTATGCAAAGGCCAAGATGAACCTTTCAGAAGCATCACAGAGTGTGTCCCTCCCTTGCTCACACAGCTGCAGCATCTCTAATTGTCTCCAGGGTCATGTTCCCAAGGTTTAGCATGATACTCAAGACCCTCAGTACTCTAGTCCAAATATCCCCAGGCATTCAATCACTTTCTAGCTGTGTGACCTTAGGCAAGGTAGCATACTCTCTAATCTCCATCTCCCCATCCAAAAGTGGGAATAGTCATGTTTCTGTCTCAGACTTGTTACCAGGGTTGGATGAAGTGACATTTCTGCAGCACTTGGCACCATATTTGACTTGCAGAAAGTTCTCAGTGGAAGCCACGCAGAGGTGTGTTATTGGCCAAACTCCCTGCCTGACTCCTCACTGCTAAGCCATTGCTGATGCTGAGGCCCACCCTTGTTCTCATATCTGTCTGAATCCTGCCAGTCCCTTGAGGCCCAGCTCAAGCCCCAGCTCAAGCCCCAGCTCATCTGTGAAAGCTTCTCAATTAACCCATCTCCCAGCAAGATCACCCTCCTGTGGACTCCTGGAGTCTGGCACTTAACATGGTGGGTAGTGAAGATACTTTCTTGGTTTATGTTGCATTCTCTGAGCTCGGGGACCATGCCATGTGCCCCTTTATGCCCTCCTGAGTGTCGTGTACACAACAGGCTTTTCACAAACTTTGATGATGTGGTTGGAACCCTGCATTTCACATGCATCAAATGAGTAGTTTCCACATAGACAGAAACATAACACTTACAACTTTGTCACTGGTGGCCATTGCACAATAGCAATGCACTGGTGATACTGGTGTTAGAAACATGCCAGATTGAAGTTTGAAGACATCTGAGCTTTCTTCTGAGTTTTGGAGATGCTGTTTTGCTCTTTCTCTCTTGACTTTCTTTCTTTCTTTTTTTAAACAGCAATTAGGATCTTTGGTAATCTCATCCTGTAATCTCCTCTCAGGGTGTTGGAAAAACTTTCCCCGCAGTTGGGTGCTCTGTACAGTTGTGTCTCCATCACCAGGGTGAGGAGGCAGAGTGTTCTTGGCTGCTGTGTGGCTGCACCAGAACATGGAGGCCACTGGGATAGCTCTTCTCTTGGCTACTGAGTCAAGGGAGAAAATACCAACTTTATGCGACAATACACACAGACAACGCATAATACATTAAAGGAAAGAAGTGAAGGAAACACAAAACCCTTAATTTCAACAACATTCATTGGGCTCCCGCTGTGCATCTGGCACTGGACTAGGCGTGGGATGGAAGATGGACAACCAGCCTCCAAGAGCTTGCAGGATGGTAGGAAGAGATCTGCGCACAGACAGCAGCCCCTGCGTGCCGTGCAGAAGTAGGCAGAAGAGGGACTGATGAAAGCCACAGTGGGACATGGAAGCCTCCCAGGAGTCATGGTGTCTGAGGGAGTTTATGGGATGAATAGGAGTTTGAAAGGTGAATGAGGAGAGAAGAGCATTGAGGGGGATGGGATGGGATGTGAAAGGGAGAAGAACAGTACACTGTGTTTGGGGGTCTGGGGGTGATTTGATGTGCTGGGTAGAGGTGATTTGATATGCTGGGAAGGAATGAAAGGGTGGAGTGGTTGGAAAGGGGGCTGCAAGGCAGCTGAGGTGGCCTTAGAGTCTTGGCTTTATCACACAGCCACTGGGGTCCAGGAAGGGTTTTCCACAAGACCCGGTGGTGTGATCAGCTCCAAGTTTTCAGCTGGAGAAAGGCAGCCCCTTAAGTACAGCCCCCTCTTGCTGTACTTCCTGTGAGGGAAGGTGAACTCTCAAGGAGGTGGCAACGGGTTTAACTGGGAGGAACAAGGTCCAGAGCAGCTTAACTGGAGAGACCAACTGACCCTGGACAGTGGTTGGGCCGGAGAGCTGAGCATGAAAGGGAGTCACATGTTTTACCTTTTTATGTGGATGTAACCTCAGTGTGTGGAAATGCTTATTGCTTACGTTCTGCCTTTCCCATGTTATATCCTAAGCTTGTATTCCTTGCTTCCATATGCTCTTCTTAATTGTAAGTTTTAATGACAACACAGTATTGAGTTCAAGTGTTATTACTGACAATTATTCTCTTAATTATTAACAGATATTTACATTATTTCAAATTTTTTACCTTTATACATAGGACTTTACTGCGTATCTTTGGATTTTTCCTTCTTTTGGATTATTCTTTTAGGGGTAATCTAAAGCTATCAATAATGTCACGACCCAATGTATTTTATCAAATTGTTTTCCAAAAGAGCTGTGCCGATTTGTAATGCCACCCACAGGTCCGAATGTGCTCCACCCACGTCTGGTGTTTATTATTACCAGACTGTTTCTTCCAGATCTAATTCCTGTGACCATCAACAATGACTAACAGTACTGAATGCTCATTTTGTGCTAACATGGTGTTGAGCACTTTGCTTGCATCATCTCATCCAGCCCTCTCAACAAGGCTGATGGGGGGATAACAATTGTTATCCCCAAGTTAGAGCAAGGAGACTGAGGCACAGAGAGATTGAGTCATTTGCCCAAGGTCACATGACCAAGGAGTGGTAGAGCTGGGGTTGGAATTCAGGTAGGTTCTTTGAGGAAACTTTACCATAGGGAATCACCAACTTGTACTGTCTTATTGTTTAAATTTCCATTTTGGGGGTTTTTGGCGAGGTTGAGTATCTTTGATACTTGTTATATTTCCTTATTTAGTGTCTTTTCCTTTTTTGTCCTATCTTATAATTTTTTACTTGCTAAACTCTTCGTGCTCCAACCCCACCCCAATTTTGAGCCAGCACAATACAGTCTAACTAGCATCCACTTCAGGTGGTGGATTTGTGTCCTTGGGTCTTTGTTGGGTCAAGGTGGCAGTTAGCACTGGTCTCACACCTCACTGATAACTGTGGGGTGTGCTGGTCTCCCCTTAGCTGTGTCACTTGCCCTTGATTACTCTTTGGGGAGTTGGTTTTTCTCTCCGGAGGAAGAGAAGGCACCTTGGAGAATTGTCCTGGAAATATGAAGAAAACTTGGAATGTCTCTTCTATCACTTGATGAGGCAGTGATGGGTCATGGCAGTGCCTATAAACTAGTGAAGGTGTTTTTGCTCCAGTGTATTTGCTCCATTTCTTCTCTATGTCACAATGACCACACATTCACACTTAGGTGGACTCTCTTTGTCTAGTCGTGTCCTTCGTTGACCCTGGTCAGAGGCAGGGGAAGTAGGAGAAAGTTCTTTATCCCCCTCTGCTGGGTGCGTGCAGGCATTTCAGTCACTGCCTTTCTCACGTCCATCATTTTGGACAAATTCATTTCTCTCCCCTTAAAGTCCGAAGTCGCAACCTTTAGATTATACTGACCTAAAAATTTCAAATCATGAATTGGAACCCTTGCAAGAATTTGTTTGGTTGGGGGGGTGAAAGATATTTCCAAGAGATGTCTCCTCATTCTTTTACCCCCGTTCACGAGTCTTTGTTTCAAATGTTTGTCTTTTTCACTCAGTGCGAATATGAGTGGAGGTGGAACATAGTTTAATAATATCTGCCTGCCAAAGCATTCACATTTCAGGCTGACAAAGACAGCACCTGAAGACAGGAATTGAATTCAAGTGTGCAAAAATTATGTGATTTACACATTTTGCAATGTAATTGTTTTCCATATTTTGCCTATATTAGACCTTTTAAAACTTGCCAATTTATACCTGCTTATGTTAAAGCATTCACATCACACGTTAAGGAAGAGTATAAAATGATAAAGAGTCAAAGTCCTTTTCTGCCCCTCTCATCCAACAATTTGGTATTTAGTCTTTCAGACTTCTCTCCTTATAATTATATAAGTAATCATCCAATGTCAGATATTGCCTCAATATGTGCTATGCACATCTACATTGTATCTGCAATTGCTTTTTTTTTTGGCTTAAAAATATGTTGTGTCTCTTTTCATAGAGGATCTACTGCACTCCTTTTTAAAGATTTTATCTTTTTCCTTTTTCTCCCCAAAGCCCCCCGGTGCATAGTTGTGTATTCTTCATTGTGGGTTCTAGTTGTGGCATGTGGGACGCTGCCTCAGCGTGGTTTGATGAGCAGTGCCATGTCTGCGCCCAGGATTCGAACCAATGAAACACTGGGCCGCCTGCAGCAGAGCGCGTGAACTTAACCACTAGGCTACGGGGCCAGCCCCTACTGCACTCCTTTTTACCAGCTGTGATTGTGTTTTATGGAAAGCCTCATCTCAGCCTGTGCTCTATATACCGGGACAGAGGGCTTGGTTTTTTGTTTTGTGTAATTTTTTTTGAAAGAACTAGACAGAAGAGAAGATAGAGGATAGTTAGAAGGAAGACAACTGTTTTTTTAGTAAGCATTTGGCAAAATTCAGTGCCATTCATGATAAAAACTGTGAGAAAAATAGGAATGAGGGGAACTTCCTTGACTTAAAAAAGAGTATCTACAAAAACATTATACTTAATGGTAAATGACTAAATGGCTTGCCCCTAAAATTGAGAACAAGGCGAGGATGTCTGCTTTCAGTACTCTTACTCGACATAGTGCTGGGAGTTCCAGCCAGTGCAATAAGGAAAGAAAAGGCACAAAGATCAGAAAAGAAGAAATAAAACTGACCTTCTTTGTAGATGACATGGTTATCTACATAGAAAGCCCAAGGAACCTACAAAAAAACTCCTAGAACTAATAAGTGAATTTAGCAAGGTTGAAGGATACAAGATAAACATACAAAAATAAACTGTATTCCTCTATATTAATAATGAGCGTGTGGACACTGAAATTCTTTACAATTGCTCAAAAAAAAAAAAGAGAGAAACATTTAGGAGTAAATCTAACAAAACATGTATAGGAATTATGTGCTGAAAATTATACAACGTTGATGAAAGAAATCAAACATCTAAATAAATGGAGGCACATACTATGTTTATGGATTGGATAACTTTACATGATAATGATGCCAATTTTCCCCCAAAATGGTTATATAGGTTTAATGCGATTCCTAACAAAATTACAGCAAGATTTAAAAACATATATGCACAAGATTATTCTGAAGTTTACATGGGAAGGCAAAGGAAGTAGGAGAGCTAAAACAATTTTGAAAAGGAATAAAGTAGGTGGAATCAGTGTACTCAATTTGAAGACTCCTTATATAGCTATAGTAATCAAGACTAGGTGGTACTGGCAGAAAGGCAGACAAACAGATCAATGGAGCAGAATCAAGAGCCCAGAAATAGATCCGAATAAATATGTCCAACTAATTCTTTACAAAAGTGTGAAAGAAATTTAATGTAAGAAAGATGGCCTTTTTAACAAATGGGGCTGGAGCAATTGGATATCCATAGACCAAAAGAATAAATTTCAACCTACGTCTCATACCTTATACAAAAATTAACTCAAAATGGATTGTGGACATAAATGTAAAACATAAATTTATAAAACTTTCAGAAAAAATAGGAGAAAATTTTGGGGTCTAGGGGTAGACAAAGAATTTTTAGACAAGACACCAAGGCATAATCCCTTCAAAAAAGTTCATACATTGCACTTCATCAGAACAAATAACTTTTACTCTGTAAAGACCTTGTTACACAGATGAGAAGACAAGCTACAGACTGGGGGGAAATATTTGCAAACCACGTATCTCACAAAGGACCAGTATGTAGAAATATGAAGAGTTCTCAAAACTCAACAGTGAAAAACAGCCACTCTAATTAGAAAACGGTGAGATATTTTACTAAAGAGAATCTCCAGATGGCAAATAAGCACATGAAAAGACGTTCAACATCATTAGCCATTTAGGGAAATGTAAATTAAAACCACAAAGACTATGAGAATAATACCTATCAAAATGCCTCAAATTAAAAAAAAAAGTGATAACACCAAAAGCTGGTGAGTATGTAGAGAAAGAGTATCTCTCATACATTTCTGGTGGAATCTTAGTTCAACCACTTTAGAAAACAGTTTGGCAATTTTCTATAAAATTAAACATGCGACTACCATATGACCCAGCAATTTCACTCCTGGACATTTATTCCAGGGAAATGAAAACTTACGTTCATGCAAATGCCTGCACCTGAATGTTCATAGCAGCTTTATTTATAGAAGTCCTAAACTGCAAATAACCCAGATGTCCTTTAACAGATTAATAGACTGTGGTACGTCCATACCAGGGCATACTACTCAGCAATCAAAAGAAATGAGCCATTGGTACCTGTGACCACCTGGATGAATCTCCAGAGAACTATGCTGAATAAAAAGATCTAATCCCCAAAGCTTACGTACCATATGTTTCCACTTATAGAGTATTCTTGAAATGACAAAATTATGGGAATGGAGAACAGATTGATGGTTGCAAGGGGTTAAACACGGATGAGTGTGGGAGGGAAGTGGGTTCATTTCTAAAAGGGAAACACAGTCTGTAGCTTGACCGTATTGATGCCAATATTCTCACTGTGATATTGTAGGTTTTTTGTGGGTTTTTTTGTGCGAGATGTTACCATTGGAGGAAACTGGGTAAGGATACATGGGACCTCTCTGTGTGATATCTCTATATAATTTCTAATGCCTACATGTGAATCTACAATTATCTCCTAATAAACAGTTTAAGAATAGATTGTTTCTTTTTCAATAATGGATCTACCACACTCCTTTTAACGGCTGTTGTCATATTTCATAGAATGCCTCGTTTTAGCCCATATCCCATATGCCTGGGTGGAGGGATTTTTGTTTGTCTGTTTGTGTCAAAAATTTTTTTTGGTAAAAATTAGAGGAGAAAGTAGGTAAAAGCTAGAAGGAAGAAAAGGGATTTTCTTTCCTTGAAACAAGTTCCTTAAAATTGTTTTTGTATTTTACATTAAAAAGAGATTTCCTTTCTTGGGAGTTTTGCTCTTGGCTCTTATGGCAGTCTGGGGGTCAGAGCGGGTCACAAGCTGTAGGGTCTTTAAGCTTCTGTGACAGGCTATGAAGAGCCTTTCATTTTTTTTTTCTATTTAACAGCCCCAACTCCATCTTAGAAATGCCCTAAAATGCTTTTGTTATTGATTGCATTTGAGGGCGTCACCTATTTTTTTCTCTTTAGTCTCTTGTCCATTTCCTTTTCTTCAGTCTCGTCCTCCTCCCCCAGCCAACTCTGACTTAACTGCTAAATTTTCGTTTAAGTAGTCTTCACTTAGGTAGTATTAAGTAGTAGTATTCAGTATTTAACTCAAAGTTCCAGAGTTTTCCAGGTTGCAGGCTGCACACAGAATCCACATCCATTGTCCTGCTGATTTCTTTTAAATGGATGTCAGACTTTCTAGGAAAAGAGTGTGTGGTTTATTCATATTATCGAATACCCAGCATTCCTATCAAGAGAAAGCAAAATCACCCAAATCCACAATTATTTTATTTGAAACCTGAAACCTAAAAACATACATTCGTCGACAGGATAAATGCACCAGGGCAACCACTTGGAGTGAACCCAGTGGTTCATGAAGCTGACTGCTTGGCAGCCCTGTTGTACCCTTTGGGTACCGGGCACACAAAGATGAGTAACCAGGCCCAGCTGTGTGCTCGCTGTGCTGCGACACAGGTGCACAGACCGTGGCCACTAATGACAATGACAAAGATGACAGCTGGCGTCCTGAAGCCCTTACATCGCCGGGCTCTGAGAGCTTCCTGCCCTGCTGGCCCTGGGCGCTGCATTACTGTCCTCTCTCTGCAGAGGAGGGTACCAAGGTCGGGAGCAGGGGGTCCCTTGACCGGCCAGAGCCCCTTAGCTCCTGGGCTCGGTCCCTGGAAAATGCCTAGCAGAAGGGGGTCCCAGGTGCTGTAGCTGTGGTGGCAGCAGCCCAAGACTCAAATGTTTTCAGTGTGAGTGAATAGGGTGACAAAGTGAGTCCTTGTGAAAACCCATCTCTGTCCTTTTCAAGCAGTGCTGTGACGTTTAGTCCAAAAAGTTGGAGCCTGGCTCAGGCTCTTGGGGACAGCGGGAGGAACAGCAGCATAGTCGGTCTTACCTTTCCAGTCACTGGGGCTTAGAGACTTGAAAACAACCTGTTTTCTTAGGTTGGTTCAACAACCACCGCCTACGTTTCAATGTTAGTTCAATGTTAATTTCCATTGATTTAGCAACTTGTCTTTTACATCATCTTTTGAAAGTTTCAGATCTGAATTACTAGGTTTCTGACAAATCTGGAAAGAGCCTGCATTATACATGTCCCCTTCTTTTCCTGAACTTGTGTGAATTTTTCTTTAGTTTTGTTTTTTAATTTAATTTTAATGGACCAAGGAGAGAGAACATCATAAAATAAACTCAGTAATGAAAAATAGGTGGCTGTTTTTCTTCCTCCCGTCTGTCTTGCTGTCCTTTCCCTCTTTTGATGGGAGTGACAGAGAGGAGCACAGTGGGGAGGGGAGGCTGCTGCCTGTGGAGGCTCACCCTTGGGCTCCATGAGCCGGCCCTGTTCTTGTTTGTCAATAGGACAGGGTAGATCCCAGCAGGATGCGGACTCCTGTGAGCACTCGGAGGACCATCTCCCAAAACCTCACCCCAGGCCTGCCCGTGCGCCTGAGCTCACAATGACTATGATCCCTGAAGTTGCGTGTAGGACACTGAAATGACATTAAGAGGACGTAAAATGAAAATAGCTTTACTATGAGCTGTAACATCATCGTCGTCATTACCATCATCATCATCATCATGGCAACTAATGAGTTCATCTGTGCCAAACGTGTTGCTGAGTTCTTTGCAGGCATCATCTCATCCAGTGCTTCCTAAACTGACCCCTGGAGAACTGGCTAAAACACCCCCAGAGTTCGTGGCCGGCCCAGTGGCATAGCGGTTAAGTTCACATGTTCTGCTTCAGCTGCCTGGGGTTCATGGATTCGGTTCCCAGGTGTGGACCTACGCACCGCTTGTCAAGCTATGCTGTGTCCCACATCTAGAGTAGAGGAAGATGGGCACAGATGTTAGCTCAGGGCTAATCTTTCTCAAAAAATAAAACCCCAAAAAGCCACCCCCAGAGTTCCTGATTCAGGTCTGGGGTAGGGCCCCAGAATTTGTATTTCCCACAAGCGCCCAGGAGACACTGATATTGCTGGGCCTCATTGCGGAGGTTGAAGTTAATCTGTCTAAGATGACCCCATGGAATAGGTGATGTTACCCCTGTTTTACAGTGAGGAAACAGGCAAGAAAAGTCAGGGGGCTTGACCAGAGCTCATTGCCGCTGACCATTAGCGCCTGTTAGTTCAATGCAGTTACTTTTTCAGAGGACGTAGCAAGTGCCCAAGAAAGGCCTAGACACAGCTCCACGGCCGAGGACTAGTGAGCTGTGGGGTGTGCGGCAGGGGTTCGAGAGTCAGGCATGGAGGATCAGGAAGATCTGGGGTGATGTCTGAGAAGACCAGCCCTGGAGGCTGCTGTGGGAGGAACATGGGGGTCCTGGTTATTACCAAGAGAGAACAGTGCTGGAAGGAGAGCCAGCGAAGAGGTTAAAGGGCTCCATTCAGTGGGTCACTTTCTCCCATCCTTGGTACCAGCACAACATGGTTCTGTTCATGTGGGATTCCATCCACACTGTGGCTCTCCATGGGGTTCTGTCTGCACTGTGGCTCTCTGTGGGGTTCCATCCACATTGTGGCTCTCTGTGGGGTTCCATCCACACTGTGGCTCTCTGGGGGGTTCCATCCATGCTGTGCTCTCTGTAGGATTCCGTCCATGCTGAGGCTCTCTGTGGGGTTCTGTCCATGCCGTGGCTCTCTGTGGGATTCTGTCCACACTGTGACTCTCTGTGGGGTTCCCTCCACACCATGACTCTCTGTGGGATTCCGTCCATGCCATGACTCTCTGTGGGATTCTGTCCATGCCGTGAGTCTCTGTGGGATTCTGTCCATGCCGTGAGTCTCTGTGGGATTCCGTCCATGCCGTGACTCTCTGTGGGATTCTGTCCTGGCCATGGCTCTTCTTCTCCCCTTCATGTTCATTTTCCATATATTTCCCATGAAAGAGGAAGGAATAGTGGAAAAAAAAATAGTGCAGGAGGAAAAGAAACAAGCTTTTCTTTCTGAGTTTATTTTGTAATGTTATAAATCTTTGGACTCCTGCAGTTTTTTTAAAAAGTAAACTAAAGAAAAACCTCCACGTAAGTATAGGAAAGGGAGGGAAGATTCAGGAGTAACATGAAGGCTGTTTCCAGATGGGTCACAAGCTCATTAGTTCAGATCGGAAGCTGTGAAAGCCCGAGGAGAGGCTTGGCGGCACGCAGAGGCGTAAAGCGAGGTTGCAGACTGGTGGCCTCCTGGCCAAATTCCACTGACATGTTTTGTTTGGCTCCCACAATATTTGAAAAATATTCAAATCAGTTTAAAATGTAGGAGTTTTCATAATAGAACCTTTGGTTTCCAGCTTTTCTTAAGGAATGGGGAGCCCTAGTGTCAGGGCTGTGACTGGTTGGGGGCTGACCTGTGAAAGGGGCATGGTTCCTGTTCACACCCCTGCCTAGGAAGTTCTGGACTTGCACTAGCAAGAACACTTCCCAACTGGGTGACTCTGGGATGGCACTGGCCAGACTCTTTGTCCTCAGCTGCCCTGGCAGCGTGTGTGAGAGAGCACGTCGTAAACATGAAGCCCAGCAGGCCTGCGAGGAAGGAATTCCCAACAACGCAGACGCCGCTGGCCAAGGGGGCGTTAGGGAGGAGACGCTCGTGACAATCGTGGACATGTCAAGGGAGGTCCCTGCAGCCTGCTAAGACATGCCAACCATTTCTTTCCTTTAAAATATATTTTTAAAATGTGTTTTAAGAATCTGTTTGCTAAGATTAGTATGATTATTTTACGAGATCCATGCAGTCTACATGGTGCTTTATAGGGCGTATCCAGCCACAGCTGGCGCACTTCTGGGTGTTTTATGGCAAATTATTCTCAGATTACCCTTTAATGCAGGAAGGTCTGCCTGTTGTCTGAGCTCCCTGGGTCATATAGAAAACCCTCGGACTTGATACAAAACAGCTGCCTCAGTCAGCTCTTCCAAAAAAGGAGCATTTTTAGGCTGAAGCAGCAGGAAAAAGGTTTTTGGAGCTGCTGGAGGTTTTGAAAAATGTTAAATTACTCTTTCCTTGCCATTAAAATGTGATTTAATTTGGCGATTAACAAATTGTGTAAATCTAAAAAGAAGTAGTCCAAATGGGAGTTTGTTAAGTGCTTTCTGGCAATACTTACAGTATGTCCTGGGGGGCTATTCTCCAGGGAGGGCGGCAGCGCAAAACTCCCGCTGACCTCCACATCCCCGGGCCGCAGCCTGGCTGGGCTGGGGTCAGGGGGCCAGCCCCTTGGCCTCCCTCCTGTCTCTCCCCTGGGTCCCTGCTGAGACCAGCAACAAAAGGGTCAATTGTCTGAGGCCTCCCTTTGTCTCAGGGGCTCTATGGGCCTCTCTGAATGCCACAGTGTCTCCTTGCACGTGGGCAAGGGCGTGTGTGCACATCTGTAGGAATGTGTATATGTGTGCATATGTGCATATGTACTGGTGCATGATACACATGCATGGCAGTGTTGTGCAAGCATGTGCACACGTGAACACGGACTTAGCCATATGTACACACACGGCATGCATCCAAGCGCATGTGTACACATGTGCATGCACACATGTGAGTATGGACGTGTGAGTGTGTAAGTGTGTGCCTGCACCCACATGAATATGCAGTGTCTGTGCGAGCTGGGTGTGAGTGTGTGCACATGTGCATTATGTGCACACACAGGCAGTGGTGAGACTTGCTCGAAGCATTTCTGAGTTGCTGATGCTTCTTAGCAAGGTGAGTGCTCAGTGAGGGCTGGCTGGCTCATGGCGGTTCCTAAGGCCAGGAGAGAAAAGTGTCTTTGGGCCGTCTCTCAGCAGATCACACAGTTCCCTTTATCTGGTATTTACTGTGGTACAGAGACCTCAGAGAATTTTCTACCTCCCCTGCCCTCTCCAGGGCCAGGTAGCATGTAGGAGTGAGGAGGAGCAGGCATAGGGAGGCTCCTGACACAGCTCATTGGCCTCATTTGCCTGTTCTAACCTGGGGTTTCACAGCAAGGCCCACAATAACTTTTCTACACTGTTCCAGCATCTTCTCAGGGCTGCCTAATTGGATCCTGCATTCTGTCTGGCGTTTAAGCCACATTTCCAGAGTGACTGTGCAATGCCCCCTTCCCACGCACCCTATACGTTGGCTGCCACGTAGCTCCAGGGCCTTTGCGTCACTTCCAATCACCTTGTTCCCAGCATGTCTTTACCTGGCCTGTTCACACTGAGCCTGCAGGATGCTGCGGCTGGTCTGTGTGATTCCACGATTCACAATTTCTTCCCTAACAAGGATGTCCTTTTAAAAATGGCAATAAAACATATTTGATTCAGAAGCCAGGATAAAACTAATAAAAATGCTTTATTGAAATTCACCTCTGTGAAGGATTTATCTCCTGTCCCCTTTCAACCAGCACAGCTACCATTTAACAACGTTTTCTGCTTTTTTCTTATTCTTGTCCCTCCCACGCCCATTTCCTTTCCCTACTCCAGCAAAGGCTTATCTTTCAACAGTGGAAAAGCCACCAATTAAACAGTACTCCAAAGCTTATCAAAATATTCAGTCAGTAAAATTATCTTCTAATTAAGCCTAACTGTAAGCCAGAACTTTTTAACCCCAGGAAATGTAAAGTTACCCGGCAAGTGAAATCTGTAAATTGCTTGTTCTGACCTTTCGGCTGCAGTTTCTGTTTTTATTTGATTCCCCAAATAATTTCCTCCTTGTTCTTTAACTCCTTGATTGTCCCTGAGGCATCTTCTTCTTCTATTTGCTTAAGTCTCAAAGAAAATATACTCCTGGCTTTGTTGAGAAAGATAATTGAATAAACTCAGGTGAGTGGGATGTGACCCCAGCTTGATGGTATATATATTTCATGCCTTCACTTCTAGATATGCTTTTTGTAAAATTAAGCCTGTTCTCCCTGATTCCTGGTGGCTCATTGTTGTTGGTTCTGTATTTCGGGTGTATACAGTGGTAACACCCAGACGGATTATTCTGGAGGCGAGTTATTCAAACACTAGCTGGGGGATTCTGCAGTATGTCGAGCTGGACAGAGACGTGCTTTCTTATCTCAACGATTTTACTTCTAACTCTCTTACCCCTTGGGTCTTCCCCACCCCTCCGCCCTCCCACTGCCCAGGGACCCTCACGTCGTCTTGCAGCACCCAGGATAGCGCCGCAAAAGTCACCTCCCACCCCCACCTCCGTGGGGGCCGACATCAAGGGAACAGGCAATGATGTCTTAGGGATAAGTGCAAGTTAGGTAGACTTTTTGCCCAGATGTGATATTATAGATGATGCTTTGGTTTTTAACTGCCATGAGTTTCTTGAAGGAGTAATGCCATGGTTCAGGCACAACTGAGTTAATGAGACTTACATAGGCCTGGTTGTGACCGATCATTGTTTTTCACATGAAATACTTTCAAAGTTCTGAAAACTAAATTAAAAATTAATTTTAGAATGTGACAACCTTTTCATAAATGGGGTATTGCCTTTATATAGTGGTAGTCATGGTAGATATTATTTATAGTTTTTCCTATCTGTCAGGCAGTATGCACCACACGCAGGCACAGACACAGATATAAACACAAATATAGAAAAATTGCTTAATTTTTACATGAATGCTGTGAGAAAATAACTATTTTATCCCTTTTACGTTTGTGAACACTGAGGCTCTGAGTTTAAATAACTTGCTGATGCCTGTAAGTTAGCAGTGAGCGTGTTTGGCGTGACTCTTCTGTAATCCACTACTGACCTTGCATGAACTAGGCGAGGCCCATGCTGCATGATTTGACCTCTAATTACACTTGAGAAGTTTCCACGACACCCCCGCAGAGTAAAGAGGAAATCACAGTGTCACCTGGGCCTCCAATGTCTGGGCCCAGCAATTGTGTACACTTTCTCTTGGTGCCACACATGTATCGCAGGCTGGATTTCTTTTCTGTCCTTGAGCTTATGGGATCAGCGTGACATCTGTGCTCATCTCCACAGGAGGCTCTGGCCCTCCAGCTGGTCAGTGCCCTGGGGTAGAGGGGAGAGAGGGGACCACTCCCAGGACCTGGGCGTGGCAGTGATCTTCTGCTGTGAGCCTCACAATCAGCTGCTCTCGGCAATCCCATCCTTTCACGGCTTTGTCTCAGAGCTCGAAAAGCCTTGTTTTGTTCATGGAAACAGAGAGTAGGATGGTGGTTGCCAGGGGCTGGAGGGTGGGGATGAGTGGGGAGATGTTGGTCAAAGGCTACAAATTTCCAGTTATAAAACAAATAAGTTCTGGGATCTGATGTACAGAGGGTGACTATAGTTAACAATACTGTATTGCATATTTGCAACTTACTAAGAGAGTAGATCTTTAGTGTTCTCACCAAAAAAGAAAAAAAAAGGTAACTGTGAGGTGATTGATGTGCTAGTAAATGTGATAATGTGTGGTAATCATTTCACAATGTATACGTATGTTGAATCGTCACGTTGTACACGTTATATATACACAATTTTATTTGTCAATTATACCTCAGTAAAAAGTAAAAATTTAAAAAGCGAAAAATAAACAGCCCAGTTTTGGAAGTCTTTTCTGATGAGAGACAGCTTCTGTCTAATCCACGATGAAATATTGTGGGTCTCTTTAAGACTCTTTCAAATACAATTATCCTTTACGAGCTAAGTTGAAACTAAAAATCTATCAATGTAGATGACAATGTATTATTTATGAAGCATTAGCAATAGAGCATTTTAGCAAATGTTTAACAAATAATCAACAGTGTTAATTTTCTTGTGATTTCAGCATATTCTTGATATTACTTAATATGTATTTCTCTCTCTTTTTGATTACAGCTTGGGTTGACGATAGCCATTCGCTATAGCCACAGGTAAAGTTCATTTTTTTTTTTCTTTTATAGCTTTTGGTCAGCTGGAATCTACAGGTCTTTTGAGCTTAATTTTGCTGGCTGCTCTACCCATGGTGTCAGTGTCACAGCAATTAGATGAGATTGTTCTAGTGGCTTGATTGGCGAGAGTTAAGCACTATCTGGAGGAATAAGATTTTTATGTAAAGTGGTGGCAGGTAGCTCATTTGTTTTAAAACAAGAAATGTAATGCTCTAGGGCCAGCCCCATTGGCCTAGTGGCTAGGTTCTGCCTCAGCAGCTTGGGTTCAGTTCCAGGGTGCTGACCTACATCACTCGTCTATCAGTGGCCATGCTGTGATGGCGATTCACATACAAAATAGATTAAGATTGGCAGCAGATGTTAGCTCAGAGCAAATCTTCCTCAGAAAAAAAAAAAAAAAAAAAATATATATATATATATGTATAATGCTCTAGAGCAGGGACACAGAAGTGATTTCTGGGTAATGTACTCTGGCTAAGGGTGAGAACGGAAAACAAGGTGGTCCTGCATGAGCGGCAGGGCCAGGCCAACAGAGGGCCAGGTGAGCCCTGCCCCCTCTATGCGGGGCCTCCGCCTCCTGTCTTAGATGCACCTGAGAATGACTAAAAGCCCCTGTTTTTGCCTTGCCTCATGATTTCTGCCTTTGTTTCAATTGCATCATATTTATGAAAAATGTTTGTTTCTTGTACTGGTATCAAACCTTCCCCTTTGCATGCATCAAAATGTACTAAAGTGTTGAATTAATTAAAGTAAGTTCCAGCCCCAGTGGAGGGGCGCTAAGCAGTATGCTCCTGTCCTCACACAAACTGTGTGCACAGCCTCCCCAAAGTGCCACCCGCTGGTGACGGGCTCCAGCTCACCTTCCTGGGGTACAACGGATGGCTCTGGACACCTGGCCAGCTCTCCACAAACAAGTCATGGTTACCTGATTTCAAAATGAGTGTGCCTTCTAAAAATGCTTGTAACAAGTTATCTGCAGGCTTACAGTGAAATGTGAATTGGGCAATAAAGTGGGCGGTCACCAAGACTTGGAAAGCTGCTGGGGAGCTGGGGAGGTTAGAGCGGGAGGTGGCCAGGAGAGGATGGACCCGGGGCAGTAGAAGTGAGTGTGTGGGAAGAAAGGTGTTCCTGTGGGGCATTTCTGGGTACCCTTGGAGGAAAGCTGCTCCCGAGAAGCCCTTGATGGCTTTTACGTTTTGGAGTCATAAGTGTGCCTGGTGCTTGCACATGGCGAGGCATAGTGGCCTGCAGAGCACGCTCTTCCCTTGTGCTGAGAGGCACGTGGGCTCCGCACATAGGAAGTGTGGTGTGGACTGTGGGCCCTGGACTCCGTGCTGGCTGGATGCTGGGGTGTGTGTGTGTGTGTGTATGTGTGGCAGGCGGCTTGGAAATTCTCTCCCTGGAACTTGCAAGAGCCTCTTCTGGAGTGTCCTAAATGTGATCTGCTCTTCTGCTCTAGAATGGGGGGTGTGTGTGTATGAGAGAGAGAGAGACAGAGCGAGAGATTTTACCATTTCCTTTCTTTTCCTTCGGTGGGATTTCCCTCCTCTGTGAGTCTTGTGCATCAGAAAAACCGCTGCCTGTCCCTCTGTGAGCTGAAGGTGCCTCTTCCCCGGGACAGCCGAGCTCCTGCTCTCCTTTGGGGAACAGACTGTGCTCTCTCCCACGATGGGGAGGGCTCCTCTGCTGTGGCGCGTTCTAACGTGGGCAGACACTCAGAGTTTGTACGGAGCTTGAGAAGAAAGCTTTCTTTTTAACGCTTCGTCAGGCTGAGGGACTTCCGCCCACCCGTGGACCTTCTCGAATCATGGAGTCAGGTGAGAGTGGAGCGGGATAGATGGAAGGGGTCCTGGCTGGATGGGCCTCTGCCCTGCGCTTGACTGTGGCCCAAGCCTGTGTCTGTGCAGAGAGTCCTGCTCCCCCACCGTGCCCGGGGTGGGTGCTGGCACCGTTCTGTATTGTCACCGACACCACCCCAGGTTGGTGGAGAGTCTCCTCTGGGCTGCACACGTTCTTCGCTGGGGAAGGAAAAATGTACTCTTACCCTTGACTGGGCGGCGATTCAGATCCGCGTCCCCATGGGGTGGGGGGCAGCGGGGGTGCTCTGGAGGGAAGCGCTTTGCTCGGAGTGTAGAGCACTTTTCCTCTGGTTCCCCGCTCCCCAGAGCAGACCAGCCTCGCTGAGGAAATGTGGTGGGTAGACATGGTTACGACACTGAGTCGAAAGGTGGACCCCCGAGCTGAGAACAGGAGCTCCATTGTGATGAAGGCTGTTGGGGGCAGTTAACAAAACTTGATTCTAGAGAGGGTAGAGGTTTGGAATTGCTCATCCTGTGGTCACATTTATGGAAACTGCCCCAGTTCCCATGGCCGCCTAATGTCACTGAGCTCCCATTTATCGTGCTCGCGCATGGGTCAAGGATTTGAAAAGGGCAGCGAAGATGGCTTGTCTCTGCCTCCCAGTCTGGGCCCTGAGCTGGAAGACGGAAGGGCTGGGGACAGAGTCACGTGGAGGCTCATTCACTCGCGTGTCTGGTGGATGATGCTGGCTGATGGCTGGGGGCCTCTGGTCCTCTCTGTGTGGATCTCCACATGGGCTAGTTTGGGCTTCCTCACAGCATGGTGCTCGCCTTTCTCTGAGTGAGTGTCCCGGAAAGAGAGAGCTGGTGGAAGCTGTCTCCTTTCTGTGACCCAGCCTGGGAAGTCACAGAGCATCCCTTCCACCTTGCTCTACGGGTTGGAGCAGTCCCAAGCCCCTGCTTGCATTCACAGGGAGGGAGCAGAAACCTCACCTCTCAGCAGGAGCATCGGTCAGAGTGTTACAAGAGCGTGTCAGGTGGGAGATCTTCACGTGGTCATCTTTGGAGAATGCAATCTGCCAAAGAACCCGACTGAATGTTTGAGTACTACTTATTTAGAGCACTTGTGAAAAGAAATTTAAGAGGCTGTCTGTGCTACAAGGCACTTACTAGTTGGAGATGTACAATAGGGATGTGCGAAGAATACTTAAGGATAGCCACAAGTCCTAGAGAAGGAGGTAAACCAATCAAAGGAGGCTTCTTAGAGGAAGCAAATCTGAAACCATTCTCCTTCTGCTAAAGTGGGAGAGTGAGAGGCAGGCCCAGCTGGCTCAGGCAGATGCCCCTGGCAGGCTGATAATGCTGGTCACTGAGAAGACATAGTCTTTAAGTTACTGTTGGACATTTATCTGGAGGAGAGGCAGAGTGTGGAGGGATGGGCTGGATCCTGGCTGCCTCAGCCTACCTTCTGTAGCCCTGGTACTTCAGCCTCAACCCGAAACTTAGAACCCACTCCTCAGAACAAAGGGCCTGCGCAGAGCTGGACAGAATGCTGGGGGAAGTTCAGCCGCTGTCTGTCCTACACGAGATCTCTCTTCAGAGGCCGGGCCCCACCTCAGCAGCATGGCAGTATTCCCCTGCACTCCTCCTGGCCAGGCCACCTTCTGGGCTCTCACGGGAGATGTCCTGGCGAACGTGGCTGCCCCTGTGCTGTGTTTCCAGGGGTGTTTGCCTCCAGGCTGTCCTGTCCTCTGTTCTGGCTCTGGGGTATCAAGTTCAGAGCAGGGAGTCATGGATATTTACATAAATGCAGCGAAAAACAGACAAAACTCGAAATAAGTCACCATGGAAAGTAATGAGATTGAGGAGGAGGAAAGAGAAGAGATCTACAGAGACTCTCTTGCAAGCTCCAAGGTCCTTCACCATCTACCTCGGGGTCTGGGGACCCCGGAGCCAGTGGTGGCCCAGTGAGGGCAGTATTCACAAAAGGCTGCCGGCAGCAGCTGTGTGTCCCCGCACAGGAGTCTGAAGACTTTAGGAGCAGAGAGAAGGATTAGACAGTGATTGCGGTAACTCAGTGATGATGTGTAGATGTTCTTGGCTTGGCTGGGCCTGTACCAAAGTGTAAATGTCCCATTTACAGAAGCCAAGATGAGGAGAGTTACTGAGGAGCATTTGGCCTGTCGGGTACCAACATCTTAAAGACAGTGGAAATGGAGAGGGTGTTGTCAGAGGTTGTGTTTTTCAAAAATTGTTTCTGAAATACAAGGAATTCTTATTTAAAAATTCCAGGAAGTGCAACAGCATCTGTCAATTTGTGGTGGGGAGAAACCATCTTTGGGGAAATCCCAAGTCTGCAGGAATTGATGACATTTAGGGTGTCACCGAAGAGCCATTTGTAGGTCAGGCTGGCACCACCTGCCCCTCATCTCGTGTTCTTTGTCTTGTCTTTGGGGTCAGCAGGCACAGGAGGAATCGGCCTTTCCTCTCAGAGGTCCCCAGGTCACTGTGTTGCCTCCTGCTGCCTGGCCCTGTTACTCACCTCTGTCCTCACAGAGGAGGAGGAAGATAAAAGGTGTGAGTTTCTGGTTGTGTCCCCTCTTTAAAGATCCTGCTAGCCTATTTAGACTAGCTGAAACTTCCATCCTGTTGTTGATTACATTTTTTTTGGTAAAATATACCTAACGTACAATTTACCATTTTAACCCTTAAAAAGTATACTGTTCAGTGATGTTAAGTACACTCACATGGTCGTGCAACTATCACCCCACCCATCTCCAGAACTTTAGCATCCTCCCAAACTGTCACTCTGTCCCCATTGAACACTAACACCCCACCCCTCCCCCAGCCCCGGTAGCTCCCATTCTACGTTTTGTCTCTGAATTTGGCTATTCTAGGAACCTCATTTGAGTGAATACATACAGGATCTGTCCTTTTGTGTCTGGCTTATTTCACTTAGCATGAAGTCCTCAAGGTTCATCCATGTTGTGGCATGTGTCAGAATTTCCTTCTTTTTAAGGCTGAATAATATTCCACTGCATACATATATATATATATATATATATATATATATATATATATATCTCACCTTTTGTTTATCCATTCATTTGTCGATGGACACTTTTGTCTATTGCTAACAATGCTGGCTACGGACATGAGTATATGAATATCTTGTTGAAACTTTGCTTTCAATTCTTTTGGGTATATACAGAAGTAGAATTGCTGAGTCATATGGTAATTCTATTTTTAGGTTTTTGAGGAACAGCCATATGGTTTTCCTGTCGATTACTTTTTTAAAAGGCGTTTGATCTTGTGTCTGTGTAGTTCTGGGTCACTTCAGAGGCTCAGGTTGATATTGAGAAGGGATTTCCAATTCTCCTGTCACGTGTCCTCGTAACCTAGAGGCCAGGGTCGAGGGCTTCCTGGGTCCCCTTTGTGTGGGTGGGGATGCTTTTGGAAGCAAAGTTTGGGACTTTAGGTTCTAATCATCAGGTCTGTCTCCAAAATTCTGACAGGAGGGCCAGGGCCAGGAGAGATGGCGGAGAAAACCCAGCCGACCCCCTCCCTTAGCGGATGGGGGTGGGATGAAGGGAAAGGAGGCGGCAAACGTGGTTCTGAGATGGCGGGGTTGGGAGGATGGGCTCACCTATGAGGAGGAACAGATTGGAGGACTTAAAGGACATGAGTGTGGCAGGAAGGAAAGAAGTCGCCGAAATCCTATAACCTTGGCGAGCAGGCGGCACTCTCAGAGCAGCCCGGAGCAAGAGGGGCCCACGTGTGGCAAAAAAGAGGCTCAAGGCCAGAAGGATGCCTGGGGTTGTTTTCAGGCATATGCGTCAGTGCTTCCACTATCAGATCTCCTTTGTTAAATTCACATGTTCAGGGTTAAGAACACCCTCCCCCCTCCACTAACACAGACACACCACAACCACTCCCACCCCTGCCCCGAGACAGGGCGCTTCACCCTCCAACTCCTGCCAGACCAGTTACTCCAGACCTGTCTGTTTGGGATATGAGTGTGTGCGTGTGTGTGTGAGAGAGACATCGTGTGCGGTAAGATGCTGAAGGGTCGGGAAGCGGAGAATGACATCATCACATTCTGATGGTATAGATGTACCCAGCAAGGGAGAGCATCTGCTGTAACCGACGGTGCCTTTAACAACAGGTCCTGCACACATTTTGCTTATTATTTTGGCGTTTGAATTTATTTTTGTAAAGTCAAGTCATTTTCACAGAGTGGAAAATTGTCTCTTGATATTCATTCTCCACTGTTTGGCTTGAGGTTTTCGGTGGAATCCACACAGTGGTGACAGCTGGGTAACCCCCAGAAGTGCCCTTTGCAGATAACAGCTCTCGGGGCCCCACCACCCACACAGTGGGGAAATTGTTCCCCACTGTGTGGGTGTTTTGTTTTTTCTTTTTCTACAAGATTGAAAGAGAGTTGAGATGGTCTTCCTGCCTGTCACACTGCAGCAGCCCGAAGAAGTCTACTCCCTCCTGGTGGGAAGCCCTGGGCCAAGAGGAACTGGGCCCAGAGTGATCATCTCGCCCTTGAGCTCTCGCTTCTCTGGGACAATGGAGAGGCCACGTGAACAACAGTGTGGAATTTTTGCATGTGACCCCTATGCCCGCATCTCCAAGAAAAGTTCCTGAAAGCAGAGTGAGAGAGCAGCAACCTCATCCCCAAGAGAATTATTTTGTTTTTTGTTTTTTGTTTTTACTGATTGTCTTTCTTTAATAAATGAGGAAGGGAGCAAATTTTCCACTTGGCACTGTTATGGCTAAATGGAAGTCTACAGAGGTTTAAGTTTTAGATGAAGCCTAAAGGTGTCTCTTTTCCACACCAGCCTTCTTCCCATAGGTTCCTCGTAGACCCTAAGAAAGGCCAGGTTTCGTACCCCGTTCAGGCCTGTGCCCTAAACCTAATATTGGAGTTATGGGTACCAAGCCCCTGGGGGCTGGTGAGGAGAAGGTAGAATTGGGGAACCTGCATGTGATCAGTCTAAAAGAAGTGGGCAGGGTGGCAGTTTGACTGTCCCTGAGTTGGACTGTGGTGGGCATGACCTTACACTGGGAATGTAGCCCCTCTGATTAAGCGTTCACTCCAAGGCTGCCTCTGGCTATTTGTTTTGAGTGAGCCGGAGGGCCCAGCAAGAAGGGGAGGGGTCCTGTGCTTTGGGTTCTGATTTAGATTACAAGCAGAGTTTGAAGTTTATAGATGAATCAGAGCGCTTACTGAAGGGACCGGCATCGATGAACAAATGAAACTGTCATCTTGGAATACAAAGGAAAGAAAGGACAAGAAGCAGGGCCGTTGGACTTTGATGTCAAGTGTTGGCCAATACTTAGCGACTCCCAATGGGAGCTGGTTTGATCTTGTGGAGACAGCTGGGGGAGACCGTTCTTTTCCAGATTTTGTGAAAATAAACAAAGATGCCTTTCTGCCCTTTTTTCCCCTTCCAGGCGATAGCTGTCTCTGTCACTGGGGCTCTCTGGCTGACTGTTCCATCTGTCTCTTTTTCGGCCTTCACAGTGAGCTTCTTACCAGATTTATATACAAGGTTGCCAAGAAAATGTATTCAACCCCAATGGTCTCATCTTAGAAGCAAAGCCATCTTTTGGGAGGTTGCATGTTTAAGATAACCTTAACACAAAATATTGCCCCGAAGAGCAGAATATGAATATTTGCAGGTGTCTGAGTTATAGGCTCTTACTTAGTGAGGTCCTTGAGGGTCACAGTTCTGTTGTCATCATCTTCTGGCAAAGCTCAGCCTGGCGCTGATGTGCTGGCGAGTGGTAGATGTTTTTAGGGTCCAGAGGAGTAAGGAGGGGGTGGATGTACCTTCCTGTGCCTCTCCTGTCTCCGTTTAATTCCTCGTCTGGTGTCCAGTTGGTGGCGTCGTCCTCTAGGGGGCATCTGGTCTAGGCTCTGGCCATGTCCCCAGTCAAACCTCCTCATCTCATTTGTTGCCACACCCACAGGATAGTCTCCCCGGGATTCTTTTGACTCCCACCAGGGGGATCTTTCTCAAACACAGACCTGATCATGTCTCTCCACTCAGAAGCATCCATGGGCTTCCATGCTTAGAGAACAGAATTCTGACCCTTAGCGTGAGATTCCAGACATTATCCCAAACCCCCGTCTCCTTGAACTTTGCAGCCCTGAGCTTCCTGCCTCCTCCATCCTTTGCTCTTGCTATTTCCTTTGAAGAGTTAACTTCGCTCCTGTCTTCTGCATTAGTGAACTCCCACTCACCCCCAAAGGCCTCTAAGATGTCACCTCATTTTCAAAGATTTTCTGAGAACCATGCTCCTTTCTGTTGTTAGGTCTCAAGGCTGCTTCTCAGGCCAGACCCCAACTGTATGTCTTTTCCTTTCTGTCTCAGGCAGCAGGTTGGGGAGGCAGACTGCATTCCTGTCTCCCCAACGTGCCCCTCCACATCAGAACATGCAAACTCCACAGCCCGGCCCTGAGAACCAAGGCCATTTGGCAAAGCCATTCTATGTGCGTGGGGCGGGGAAAAAACTGTTAGTCTTTCTTTTATAATATCTCCCTGAAAAAGGACCCTTCCATTCCTTTCAAAAAGATAAGGCACTCAACTCAAATTGATCTAGAGATTCAGCACAACTCAAATTAAAATGTAGAAACAAAAACATTTTGTGAAGAAAATGACAAGCTAGTTAAAAAGTTTATATGTAAGGGAAAAGGTCTATCATAACCAAAGCAATTTTGAAAAAGGGCAGAGTGGGTGGGGCCGGCCCTGTGGCAGAGTGGTTAAGTTTGCGTGCTCCGCTGCAGGCGGCCCAGTGTTTCGTTGGTTCGAATCCTGGGCGCGGACATGGCACTGCTCATCGAGCCACGCTGAGGCAGCGTCCCACATGCCACAACTAGAAGGACCCACAACGAAGAATATACAACTATGTACTGGGGGGCTTTGGGGAGAAAAAGGAAAAAAGTAAAATCTTTAAAAAAAAAAAAGGGCAGAGTGGGAAGACTTACACTACTCAACTCCAGGACTTATTATAAAAGCTGTAGGAATCAAGACAAGGTGGTGTTGGTGCGAGGACAGATACGTCGGTCAACGGAGCAGAGTAAAGAATCTAGAAGTAGACCCACACGTAAATGATCAATTGATTTTCAACAACAGTGCCAAGGTAATTCAATGGAGAAAGGATAATCTTTTCAGTAAAGGGTACTGGAACAATTGGACATCATTAAAAAAAACAAAACCTAAAACCTTCAGTCCATACCTAGAACACGTACAACAGTGAACAAAGATGTGTCATGCATCTAAAGGAAATCCTAAAACTGAAAACTTTTCAGAAGAAAATGCAGCAGAAAACTTCTGTAACCTTGGGCCAGGCAAAGATTGCTTCAGATACAAAGAGCATAAACAATAAAAGAAAAAGTTGGTCAAATGGATTTTATCAAAATTAAAAACACCTGCTCTTTAAAAACCACAGCTAAGAAACTAAGAGACAAGCTGTAAGCCAAGAGAAAATGTTTTCAAAACACATATCTGATAAAGGGCTTGCATCCAGAATATGTGTAGGACTCTCACAACCCTTTAACAAAAAAGCAACTTAATAAATGGGCAAAAATTCTTGAACTGATGCTTAACCAAAGAAGAGATACAGGTGGCAAATAAGCACATGAAGAGATGTCTGACATCCTTTGTCATTAAGGAGACACAAATTAAGACCACAATGAGCTACCATTACACATATATCAGAATAGCTTATAAAAAATCCACACACCGAAAAAATAATCCCAAAACAACAACAAAATGCAAAACTCCAAAACTCTGACAATATGAAGGTGCTGACGAGGATATGGAGTAACTGTAACTCTCCTTGCTGGAGGGAAGGCAAAATGGGGTGTCCACTTTGGAAAACACTCTGGTAGTTTCTTATAATGTTAAACATTACCATCTGACCGAGTAAGTCCACTCCCAGGAGTCCTGTCACCAGAGAAATGAAAACATTCACCCACACAAAGACCTGTATGCAAATGGCCATAGCGGTTCTATTCATACCAGTCCTAAACGGAAAACGATGCCAAAGGTCCTTCAGCTGGGAAGTGGATGATCAAACTGGGGCCCATCCGCCCAGTGAAATACTACTCAGCAATGACACAGCAGTATGCTGAGGGAAAGAAACCAGACTCAAAAGCGCACGTACTGTCTGATTCCATTTGTACGATGTTCCGGAAAAGGGAAATCTACAGGGAAGAAAACAGATGAGGGGTCGCCAGGGCAGGGGGAGGGACCGACTGGAAAGTGACATGAGGGGTTTTTGAGGGGTGATAGACGTATTCTAAGTCTTGATTGTGATGGTTACATGACTGTATAGGTTTGTCAAAACTCGTGGAAGGTGACACTTAAAACGGGTGAATTTTGCTGTACTTGAGTTAGACCTCAGTGACCTTGAACCAGAGAGCACTAAGGCAGGGGAGAGTCTGGACCACTTCTTCTGCTGAGACCACATGTCTGAGGCCACGCCGATCGTCCTGCACCAAGTGCTTCCGGGTGTGGGCCCAGGGCATTCTGCTTATGGAGTGATGTTGTATTTTGTATGCCCCAGATGAGGCACTGATTGCATAGTTTTACTTGCTTTATTATTTTCAGTGAAGGTGAGTTGTTAGATGTGTAACTCTGCAGTGTAACTCGCTGGTCTTTCTAAGGCTTTCCTTGTAAGCCAGTTCACAGGTGCAGTCAGGACATCCGTCAAAGGTGGCCTCTCAATGGAAAGGTGCTGGAGGCTCTCCCAGCAGGGGTGGTTCAGCCTGAGGCAATTGGATTTGACCTTATTCTTTACCCACAGGGCTGCTGCCAGGGCAGAGAGCACTTGAGGGGTTGCCAGGGGTTGCCAGAGCAGGCCCTCCAGTCGGTGGTCCACTGATCCCCGAGGCGGTGCTGGGATGATGTGCTGGGCTTGGCTCCCTCCCCTCCGTGGAGCGGAGGTCCCCAGTGCAGGTGCCTGAGGTCACGTTTCAGGAGGTGCTGCTCATCTCATCCATCTGGAAAACTCATCGGCCCGCTGGCCTCTCCCCGGGGACCGGGGAAATGGGGTGCAGCTGTTTCCAGATCTCACCAGTGAGAAAGCACTGAGAAAGCAGCTCTGTGTTCTGCCCCCGGCTGCCCAGGTGAATGTGGCTGGTGTCACCCCAACTCCCACTTGGTTGATTGCACCGAGTGCCGGGCAGGGCACTAGGCACCGAGTGAATGGGCCGCACAGTGCCCTGGGGCTGAGGGCAGACAGAGAAACAAGCCTGGACAAAGGCCACCAGAACACTCCTCATTGTGCAGAGAGGAGCTGCCATTCTGCCAGGGCCAGGTGGCCAGCTCACTGGCCGCTATTCAGGCCAGTGTTTATGACAGTCCTGCTGCACGAGAAGAAGTGCAGGGTCCTCCCCTATAGTCCCTGGACTGGCGCCATATTGTCCTGGTCCAGTGGATCATGTGATGGTGAGCAGTGGTTGGTCATCACCTGTTTTGTGGGAGGGCAGTTTACCGAGGCCCTGCTTGGGTTTCTCTGTTCAGGCTGATGTGTGGGGGGACCTGACTCACGGGCTGCTTCTCTGTGGCTTCACCTGCAAGCGTGGCTTATGGTTTCAGACTCCCTCCTCCTGAAGGGTGTTCCTCAAGTTTTAATGGACAGCTAAGTTGGCAAGATGTAATCCTGAGACTCTGTTAAGCTAGCCACAGAAAGTTCTAGATTTACCTCCTTCCAGTCACCAAGGTGCCTTGTTTATAGGCAATTTTTGCTGTGTGAATGACATTTCGGCCTCTTATGTGGCTCAAACTACCGCTACATCAAGAACATTCTATAGCCTCTAAATTACACAGGGGACTGGGTCTGTGGGAGACCTGGGGGATCTTCTGAAAGGAGTGGCATTTGTGCCATCCGCTGTGGGCCCCACGCAAAAGGAATCCTGCTGAGGCAGCTCTTTTTTCTTTTTCCTGAGGTATCTTATCACTTAGATTTTGCTTCCTGCTGAGGTTGGCAGAGCCTCAAGTGCTCTGTAGAGAAGTAAATATGTAAATTTACACTCCTTAGTCTTTCATAAGGTAGATGCGACTGCTGGTAACCGTGGCTTCTTTTGTTATACAAGATAGTCTCCACCTCCTGAGAGCCTGTGGTGGGTGGAGATGGTGAGTGGGTGCTTAGAGGCACAGAGGGAGCTATACTTACATTCTCACCTGTAGGCATCTGCAGGTGTCCCCACCATTCCTCCTCCAGAGAATGAATTGCTCCCTCGTCCACATTCCCATCTGTGTTGGCCTCTTACACGGTGACACATCTTGTGGCTGCTTATTTACACCCCTCCTAGAGCAATGGTTCTGAGCTGGGCTGATTTTGCCCCTCAGGGACGTTCGGCAATATTTGTGGTTGTCCCATCTTGGGGGAGGGTACCAGTGGCATCCAGTGGGTAGAGGCCAGGGATGCTGCTGACCATCTTGCAGTGCACACAGGGCAGCCCCTCACCGCAAAGAACTACCTGGACCAAAACATGAATAGTCCAAGATGGAGAAAGCCTACCCTAGACCCAGAGCTCATTAAGGTCAGCACTGTTCCTCTTTCCATCTTCAGGGCCTGGCAGGTGTCACATGCTCAGCAGCAGAGACTGAATCAAATCTGTTATCAAGAGGCTCACAGGCTGTGTTGGCTTTTGTGTTGTCGAAATACTCTCCGATATTCCTTGAAAACCTTTTTGTTCTGTTTCATTTATTTGCTTTTTTGTTTAAACATAGAAATTAAATCAGCTTTCAGTTGATCATACAAATGTGTTGAGGAGAAGGGTAGCCCCTCCTAAATGGTAGATGACCCAGAATCCATGGGTGGTGGTCTATGCAACGTTCTAGAAGCACAGACCAACTCTGAGACTCACTGTTGCCCCCTGGAGCCAGCCCTCTTCCACCCCTAGTGTGGCTTTCATTGGAGACACACGGCAGGGTCCGGCCCCACCGATAAGTCACAAAGTGTGACAGGTAATTAGAAGGTAACTGATTCTTTTACCTTGACCGTCCTTTTTCCAATCTCCCTCTTCCCTCGCCCCCTTTTCTAATCTTAAAATGAAAAACAATTCAGGATGTTTAAAAAAAATTCCAATTGAATGTAAATTCATTTGTTTGTTCATTCAACCAGTATTTATTGATTATCTACCTTGACTAGATAAAGGCGAAAGCGCACCTTGACTGGCGCTGGTGCCCCTGGTGGGGATGCTGTTTTGTGAGGGCATTAAAAGAAGTGTGCCTGCACTTAGGCGTGAGTGCATGAGAGTGTGTGAGGGGCGTGGGCGTAGTCGGCCCTACCAGGCTCCACGGGGTGGGCTGGAGGCAACTTCTGGAGGAGGAAGAAGGTTGGCAGGCAGGTGAGCATTAGCCGGTGCAAGTTCCAGTATCCCTCCTCTTTGCAGCTGTTTGTGGTGGACCAGGCAGAGGCGACTTCATCCTCACAAAGGAGGCAGGACGTGATGGTTCTATGCCAGGTGGACGTGGGGATTCAGTCTCAGGCCTCTGACTCCTAACAGGAGACATGTTGCCTAAAGTGTGTCACCCACACTGTGGGGGCCCTGCAGGTGATTTCTTGTGGCTCCCAGCCATGAGCCACCTCCAGCCCCAGGGAGGGGTGCTTGTTGACTGGTCAGCAGCAGGGGCCTGCAGCCTGGTGGGAGAGCGATTGAATGACGTTTGGCATGGAAGGGCAGTCAGCGCTGATGGAAAATTTCCGTGGAGAGCAATCCACGTGGCAAAGATGTGGAAAGCGCCCGCTCAACCCTAGAGCAGAGGCCGCCCCTCCTCAAGGCATCCGGGAGGGACTTTTCATCTCCTCCATTGAGAAAGAGAGGGAGATAGTGGCCCCTGTCCCGCTGGTGTGGGGTCAGGGATTCAGAGACCACCACTCCGTTCAGCCTGCCTCCCGCCCCCCGCGCCCCAATCCATCACACCTGATGACCAGAAGTTGGTGCTGGGGGGATGAAGCTACCAGCCTGTGTTCCAAGAAACTCTCTCCCAGTTGAGCTAGTGGACGGACTCCAAGGGGCCTGTTTTGTTTGAAAGGAAAGCTTTGAGGAGCTTCTTTTTAATCACATGTCCTGTGTGATGAAAGTAGGTAGGAAAAAGAAAAATGTTAGGTATTGGAGACACAACTGCTCATAAAGAGGGACATTCTGTTGTATCTTCTTTTGTTCTTTCTTTTTTGTATACATGAAAGCAAGGGCAGAAGAAAAAACAGTGATTCTGCCAGCTGTCAACAGTTACCCCTGACCTTAAAACCAGTCTTGATGTGGATGAAACGGCAGTGTGCTATGCTTTAGACGACCCGCTGTGGGCTTCCCCATTTAACTCTCTCCCACTCTAAGATGGGTGTTACTAATTCTGTCTTCCAGATAAGGGCATTAATGCTCAGAGAGGTTGAGGAATTTGTCTAAGACCACACAGCCACCTGATAAAGACCATGCTCTTCCTGGTATATCGGGAGCCCCATTCATCTGGGGAATAACTGTGAATATGAGATACCATTTGAGAAAGTGCTACAAACAAATCAAAGAACAGCTTTAAAGGCAAAGATACAAAGAAGCATCTGATTGGTTGCCAAAGAAAGGAAATACACAATATGTGCTACAAAATAAAAGAAAGAAGACCCTGTGTGCTGAGGGGATGTATAATGCAAATCTCAACTCTTACTTGGAATTACAACAGTATTGACTTTACTAGGACTCAAATGATGCCGCTAAGACTTTCTGATAATTCTGTCTGTACATCAGAATCTTCTTCGTCCATTTTTTCCTTCGTTTGTTGACAGTTATTTACCATCAGGTAGGATGCCTTTAGCTATGAGTAACAGGAAACCCTGGCCTCAACTGTTTTAAACAGTAAGTGGTTTGTTTTCTCACTTAATGATTCCTGAACTGAGGGAGTTTCAGGGTGGTTATTTCAGTAGCTCAGTGACATCCTCAAGGACCAGGCTTGCTTTGATCTTTTCTGTCTGCAGCCCTCAGCATATTAGTTTTGTCTTTGGCTGACTCCCTCATGGTCACAAAATGGCTGCTGAGGTTCTTGCTGTCATATCATATGCAGATACAACAAAATTTAACAGAAGAGGAGGACCCATCTCTTCCTATATGTCACTTTGTAGTAGCATGGAAACTATTTTTTTCCAGAAACCCTTCAAGAGACTTCCTCTCATCTCTCATTGGCCAGATAAGCCATCTGTCTATTCCTAAGCCATCACTAGCAAGGAGAATTGGGATGACTGTGGTTGGCTTAGTGAAGCACAGTGACTCCATGGAGGAGGGTGAATTACATGAACAAAGTTGAGATTCCATGACTCAGGAAGGAGGAGGGGTTGGAGCCATAACTGGAAATGTTGCTATGTATTTAAAAATCTATATTTACTATGGAAAACTTCAAACATGAGGAGGAATAGCTCAATGGGTTCTCAGTTACTCATCTCCCAGTTTCTACAGTTATACATTTGACGATTTTAGTTTGTCTCTATCCTGCCCTTCATATCCTGCTGGAGTATTTAGAAACGAATGCCGGATAAAGCATTTTTTTTAATGTGCTCCATACACATATCGAGTGCCTTCTATGTGCCTGGTCACAGATCCGAAGAGAAAAGCTGTTTCAGGACAAGAAATTAGCAAAGAATGAGCTGGTATTAACTACTTTTTGCTAAAGAGAGGAGACAAACTCCCTGAAACAAAAGAAAATGCAACATGCAGGGAGCAGGGTTTTCTCCAAAGCTTTTCTTCTGGCTGCATCTGGAGTCCTTGGGATGTTAGGAAACAGGTGCCCTGGGAGGTTTGGGCCGGGGACAGGCGAGTGGAAGTTCTGCATCTCATTTGTCATTTCCACTCTCAGGCGGATGAGGCGAATGCTTTCTAAGAGTGGGGTTTAGTTTGATGACACCTGTTTCTGCATGTTAATAGATTTCTGGGGTAAGATAGAGGCCGGTGATGTCACCTGCAGGTGCATGAGGCTGTGGTAGCGGTCTGCTGCTTGGCATTTGTTTCACAAGGCGTTGCTAGCCACATCTGTCCTCAGCTGCAAGAGTCTATTCACCAGCAGGCTGAAGATAGAGATGTTTTTAACCAGAACAGAAAGTCAGATGTAACAAGTTGACTCTGGGCTGGGCTGTAAACACATGTACTTTCCCTATGGCTTTAGCTTATTTCATTTAGTTATGGAACAAAATACAAATGTTATTTCTTTAAAATATCACTGCGGCAGTAAGAGGATATTTCCACACACCCTTTTCTGAGTTTCTTGAGCCCACCTGTGTTATTACAGGTTTAGAAGACCCCTCTTCCTCCCTGTGTATGAAACAGGAAGCTTGCCTTCTTATTTTCCTTCAGTTTTTAAACATTTGCTCCTTTGATGAGCGTTCACATGCTTCGTGAGGGGCGACACCTTTGTATATAACTTAAAAAGAAATTCACCATTTCTCCAAATACGCTTCTCCATTTCTACCTGACAATTAAAGGTCAAATTGCGAAGCTGAATCCGTTACAGCTTCGTGTTCAGGATATACTCAACCTGAGCTGATTTTTATCAGCCCGAGCTTTGTGAAATGTTAGTATTTGCACAGTGAGTTTAAAAACAGAAGTCTTTTGCATAACTATATTTGAAAAATCTAAAAAAAAAAAAAAGAGAGAGAAAGAGAATGGAGTCATGGCATAAAATGATGCCGTTTGACTTGAGATTTGTGCAGTCCGGGTGGCTTTTGTAGCAGTTACGCTGTTCTTAGTGGAGCTTTCTAGAATGTGCACGTTGTGGTCGGGTGCCCTTTGTTTCGTGCGCTGTTCGTTTCAATGCTATGTGAGAATCCATCCGACCCCAATACATTTTATTTGACATGCACAGCTGGGTCGCTGGAGCATAGTCCAGGCCATTAAAAAGAATGCAAAAGAAAACACAGACAATCTATTCATCAGAACGCTATGAAAGGGAGACTTACTGGGCAGGCTCTGGCAGGGGTGCACCTGGAGGAAGGGGAAGGAGGGAAACCAACTGGGAGCCCAGGGAGGAGGCGGAGGAAATGCAGCTGCCGCTGACCTCCGACGCTTCCCGTGGCAGGCACTTGGCCGAAGGCGAAACCTGATTCCATTCCCAACTTGTGGAATCTTAGTTTAGGGTGTTCTGCAAACAGGAGGGTGAAAAGGCTGGACCGAGGTCTTACTCGCTGAGGGGCGTGTGCTCACCAGGGGCTTGGCATGTGGTGGCAACTCAGGCAGAGGCTGTGGGAAGCTCACCTAGCATCTGAGGGTAGCGCCCAAGGTTTCTGACCCGTGGTACCTCGCTAGGTCTCCCCAGGCACCGCTCAGTCTCCTCAAAGAGGAAAGAGAGGAGGCAGCTTCTGGAATCCTTGAGAAGCCTTTCTTCAGCCACAAGGATATTCCAGTCACCACAACCCAGTTCACACAACCTGCCTAGCACCCAAACCCATCTTCCTCTTCCTGCTTCCTATTTGCAATTTTGCAGCCGTGGTGTCACACTTTGTTCTTTTATCCAGTACAGCAAGCTTTCCACCTGCGTGTGCATGCAAGGCTGTCACCTGAACAGCCGTTTTGCATTCCTATGTAAAGTCCCAGGGGAAGGTCCCTCACTTCCTCAGCTGTGGGAAAAGGCTGGGTGTCTGTGCATCAGCTTCATCACTCAGGCCCTTTCAGAGTCGCCACTCTGAGCCTGGCCTGGGCTGACACGTGCCTTGCGGTCCCCAGCTTGCCCACAGTTCTTGGGAGAGCATCAGTGTGTGCTTAACTCAAGCCCATGGATCTTGCTGCGGAAGATGGAATGCCTAGGGTACCTAAGAGCCTTCCTCTTGGCCAGAACTCCACACAAGTCTGCACTACAGACACTGGGATCTTTAGAGACAGACAGACAGACAGATGTGGGTTCAGGTCTGCCTCCTCCACTCTGTAGCTGGGCGATTCTGTGCAAGCCAAGTGTGTCACAGAGAGCCTGGCAAAGAGCCCCCAGGAAGTGGCCGCTGGGCTAGTCCATGTCTTGAAGTGACACATGGAGCTGGCTGGTTGAAATGTGCCCCGTTTTCCGACGAGCTCCCCTGTTCTCCCAGGTGGGAGTGATGTGGGAAGTGAGTGCAACCCTATCGAACCAAAGTCCGTGGTAAATTCTACAAGGGCTTGTAGGAGTGACAGGATTTCTGTTTTTTTAATGGTTTTGTTTCAATATTGATTTTTGCAAAATATTCGTACCTCCCAAACCAAACCAGGTTCCAGACTCGTAAGGGATTTTCAGAAACCTTTTATTTTCTTTTAGGTTGTTTATAAAGTAGAGTGAAATTCTGCAACATATTAAAACAACAAAAAAACAACAAAGCAAAAAACTTTAGTCTAAGACTAAAGACCTTAGCAAATACGACGTGACAAGAATTGACTTAAAAACAACCACTGCCAAAACCCAAACCACTGAAAATACACGTGGCTTTTCCTTTGGGGACAGCAATTCAGGGTGTCCATTTTGTTAGCTGACCTCCGGGAAAACCCGGAATGAGCAGGGCTCCCTGACTGCCCTCGGGGCTTCCCTGAGTCCCCCTTGCATACATTCTGCTTCTTGACCTGGAACGAGAAACTCAAAATCTAGCCCCGGCCTTGTTATTAAATTGTAAACTTTTAAATTCACGCAGGGTAGTTGATGGGAATTTCAAAACACAGGGTGAAATGCTGCTCTTACCGAGATGGAACAAAGGCTCCCTGTCTTTCGGAGGTCACTAATCCGGTGTTTGCACCTTATTGTCACTACGTAATGTCTGAAAAACTTGGAATTATTTCCAATTAGTGGGTTTAAGTGGATCTTGCTCTCTGAGCCGCTGACCCCTTGTGTTTGTTTAGCAGGATTTTCTCACCGGTCTTCACCTTGCTGCACATTGTCTTGCTGTCAGGGCGTCTGAACCGCGCCGGGTGACCCCTGCTGAAACGGCTGTGTCGTGAGAGTCGGGGAGCTGTTGTGAATTTTGTGATGACAGATGGCAGAGGCATAAAAGGCACCTCCATGGGCTTTGTGCGAGGGGATTTGGGTTCTGAGAGGCGTTTTTTCTCCCTCCGTTCTGGAGGCCCTTCTGTGATTGCTGTCAGAGCTACACCGGGGCCCAGGGAGTATGGTGAGGCCTCGGACCCCGAGAACCCCCACATGGGTGCACACCCACTCTAGACACACGGTCCCTCCTGCGCTCACAGGCAGCCCTCAGCCCACCCGGAGGGCTCAGCTGCCTGCTCTGTGGGCAAAGCAGGCTGTTCCCGGGAAGCTTGGCTCCCTGGAGTGCTGGCAGGAATTTACCCGATTTCTGGAGATGAGAGGGTCGGAGTTCTCAAGAACGGGAAGCAAAATGGGGCCTCTTAGGTTCTGCTTATGAAATGGACATTTCTAGTTGGCCGCCTTCCAGGCTCTCGCTGCCTTAGAGGCTGGTGCTGGGCAGGTTCCGTGAGTAGGGAGAGGCCCAGAGGGGACAGAAAGAGGGGAGCAACAGAGCGTTAAGATTGGAGCAAACTACAGAACCCTGGGAGTGGCCCCGGGGGATCAGCCCTTGGACGTGTGCTGTAGCCTCTCTCTAGCACCTGATGGGGACGAGACGCTGCCCATGGCCGAGTGAAACCCCACAGCCTCCCAGAAAAGAGTCATCCACCGTGCAGAGGCCGTGGACGGCCGCTGGCCAGCGCAGAAGGGCAAGCAGACCTCTGTTGCCAGTATTTACACATTAGTAGAAATTCTAGATTTCCGGCTTCTTTGGCAAGCTGGGCAGTCCAGCAGCACCCTGGCCCCTATCCCACATGGCAGCCACCAGCTGGAGCCCTGGAGCAATGGCCGCCTTCAATGGGCTCACACTCACACGTTTTTTGAAATTTCTTCTTACATCCAGCCAACTGTACTCATTTCCCTGACAACCCCAGGAGGCATTCGGGTTTGCAAAGCTCTGATTTGTTCTAATCCCCTCAGAGAAACTGAAATGCAAATATATAACAAGAACCTTTAGAATCTATCCTGATAAATTAATCCAAGACGCAGAAAACATTTCATGCTGCAAAGATGTTTCTGTCCATTATT
>NC_060271.1:62430315-62434737 GCF_021613505.1 Equus quagga
AGACGCAGAAAACATTTCATGCTGCAAAGATGTTTCTGTCCATTATTCATGATACAAAACTGGAAACAACATAACAACGGGAGCCAGTTAACTAAGTTATGATACATAATTATAATGGAATATTATATGGCCATGAAAGTAATGCTTATGCAGAATTTTTGCTAACACAGAAAGATGCACATGATATAATGTTGGGTTAAAAAAAAAGCTTGACATTAAGTTGTATCTACAGTACACTCTAATTATCTCCCAAAATGTAAAAGCAATTATCAATATGCATAAAATAAGACCAGAAGGAAATTTGTCAAAATATTAACAGCAGTTGCTTTTTGGCAATGAAATGATCCATGATTACTTCCTTTTTATTTTATTCTGGGCTTTCCACGTTTTTTACAATGAATGTGCATAGTTTTTATATTCAGGAAAAAAACATTAATAAATAAAGAAGAAACAGAAACCTAGAAGATTAGGGGATTTTCCCTGAGTCTCCAGCTGGTTGGTGATAGGACAGGACCAAAACTCGAGTGTCCCAATTCTGAGATGGATGGGGACTTGTCCCACTCCTGAGGGCCAGGCTGCCTCCAGCTGTGCACCTGGGATTTGGGGCCCCCGAGTTCTCACCCAGAACTCGTGCACTTTATGTGGGTATCTTGTCTATATGCGGAGCATATGTAATGTTAGGTCCTTTGTTTTGCCTTCAATTTCATGTAATGAGCAATCCTGAAGAAACAGACAGCTGGCCCCTCAAGCAGAAATTAGAGCTAATTTAGGTATTAGTCCATGCTGGGCTACTTTCACAACTTGTGTGACTGGTGGGTGTATTTCTTTGGGGGTGCAACTAGGCTAGATCTTCTCCAATTTCTGTTATTCCTCTCTCTTCTACTTCTCCATTAGGAAGGACAAGTCGAAGCAACTCGAACCCCTTTATTGGGGCAGGGAAGTGACACTGTGCTTAGAAGAGTCCCGAAGTATGTTTGTCGACTTTGCACCAAAATGGTAGCCATTCCAGCAAATGCCTTGAGACCCAAAGACCCGAGTCCCCTTCCTAGCTCCCGTCACTAACTGCTTTGGTGAAGTCGGTCAAATCCATTCTTTCTCAGAGCATTTCCCACAGTGTACAATGGAAAGGAGAACGTCTCCTGTTGAAGGAGGAGTCCCCAGAACTGAGCACAGGAGGATCGCCACCTCTCAAGGGCAGACTCATGGTAACCAAACTCACAGGGACCTGAAGTTGTTCATTCTTCTGCAGCAGGAAATTCAGCAGTCCAGGGATCTGAATGCTCACACAGACCCACCAGAACATTCCATTCCTGTAGACACGTCCTTGGGAAGTCAAACTCTCCTTCAGGCTCCCTGAGTTACTGATCCTCACCTGTGTTTCTCAGCTAAAGGAGAGGGGGCCCCTCTTACCCACGTGGGAATAGCCTTTTCAGGGAGACCAAATGCTTGCTCACCTCAGCTGTGCTTGTCTCTCCCAAGGAGAGAGTGCTGCCAATGTTTGCCTCCAAGATTCAGCACCTGCTGTGTTTTCCAGGCTGAATATCTTTCCCTTCCAGAGTGGCTCTGTAGAGTTAATCAGGCTTTCACTGACTAGAATGCAGTCCCATTCTTGGCCTGTGCCCGGAGAACAAGTGCTCATTCAATCGGAGCTCTGGGGTGGGGTCAACGTTGCCAGTTTTTCCTGAGCAGCCTTGTACCCAGGTTCTGGGGCTGGTGTCTCACTGTCGCGTCGTGGCCACACATCTCGCTCTGATTAGGTACCTGAGGGTCCATTTTTCTAGTTAAGTGGGTGGATGTGAAGATGGGGACCCAGAGGGCCGTCATGGCATGTCAGGTGTCCAGGCAGGCAGTTGCCTTCCTGCTCTGCTGACTGATGGTTTCATTTCTTACGTATTTCTGGTGGGTGATTTCTGTTTTTCCATGCTTCTGAAAAGACTTCTAAAAGCAGGGCCTCCGGGAGAATTTCTGGTTGCTAGGAAAATTAAGACAAAGTGGAAATATAGGAATCGATATTCAGAAACCTAAGCTTGCCTGTTAAAAAAAAATAGAACTGTATGTTTCCAGTTGTAGACGTTGAAGGAGGGCACGGGGCACCTTGGCCAGGGGTCCCCGTCGTCTCCTGGGGTGGGATGGACAGGATGGCATCGTGTGCAGGGTCGGGGTTGGGCTGCCTTTTCAGATCTGCCTGCAAACCCTTTCATTTTTACTTTACCTTAACTTTGCATTTCTAACGCTGGGCTGCTTTCACATTCTGAAACCAAGCATGTGTCTCAGTTCTGTGAAGAAAAGGCTGTTTCTGAGGAGTGATGACTCACCTTTTTGTTAGAGCCCCAGGAGAGGAATCCAGTCAAGAGGCATTAAAGGAATGAGCATTTGTTATATTTCAAGATGATTGTATCTATTTTTAAATTTTGTTTTTAATGACATAAGTGATACATGGAGCCCATTCTTATTGCAAAATGCAGTCTTCCTTGCCCTTGCCCCCATCCCAGCCCCCTTCCCCGGGGTCCCCGCTGTTAGTAATTTAATGTGCATCTTTCCAGATGATTTCTATGTGTTCGTGTGTGTGTGTGTGTAGAGAGAGAGAGAAATATATACTTTTATTTATGTGTGTGTACTTTTGCATATGAGTGATAGCATAATCTATACATTGTTCTACAGCTAGTTTTTTTCCGCAGAACAATATATCTTGGAAACTGTTCCATATCATTAAATAAAGATCTTATTTTTAACGGCCGATGCATATTCCATGGTAGGTGTATTAACCTGTGCCCTCTTGATAGATAGAAATGGTATTTCTCAGTGTATCTAAGTGAAGCTCTGTTTCAGTAACAAAATTGTCAGCTTTTTTTTTCTCTCCCTAGAGTGGTACATATTATTTTTAAAAAACAGGAAAAAGCTACAGAAAGAATGATTCGCTAGGAGAGGAGTGGCAGCCAGGCTGTCTGTCAGCAGAGGGTCCAGGGCTGCGATGTGGGGCCTGACTTCCGGTCAGCAGGGCATGGGGCCTCAGGACAGCAGCGTCGATGCTGTGGTCCTGGGGGTAGCCAGGCCCCGGGCAGCGGCGAGGAGGACCACTCCGGGAAGCTCAGCAGCCAGGAGGCAGAGCTGGGGTTTGCCTTGGGGAGCTAGAACAGAGGTGAAAGTCTTTGAGTTGAGGAGGCAAGGCTTGAGGTGGCCATGGGCCCATCTGCCTGTCTCTTCATTCACTCGCTCACCCACTCAGCATTGACTATGTCCCAAGCACGTGCCAGTTGCTGGGGAAGCCATGGTGCCTGGGATTAGGGCGCTACCCTCCCGAGCCTCCCATCTGGTCAGGGAGAAACACTTGCACTGACGTAGGGGATGAATGACTGCCCAAAGCGTCAGGGAGGAAGACCCACAGACATCTGTCTGGCCTCGGAGGACCACCAGGGCTTTGCTGAGTGGAGAAGGCAAGGGGCAGGCATTCTCGGCCAAGGGCACAGCAATGCAGCTCAGGAAGATGTGACACAGCAGTTGGGTCCTGGGCTGGCGGGAAGCTCCTGGGCTGGAGAATAAGGCCCAGGTAGGGGGAGATGAGGGAGGCGAGGGAAGTGGGCAGGAGGGAAAGTGGCATGGGCCTTAAGATCAGGGAGCCAGGGTTTTGCTGTCAGCAGATGTCCGTGGCAGGGGGAGAGCTAGCACCTGGTTCACCCCTGGAGGGAGAGGCACTGGGGCTCGGTGGTGGGCATGCTGGAGCTGGAGAGTGGGGTCCAGGATGCTGATCGGGGCCTGGTTCTCTGTGCAGCTGTCTGCGTGTCCATCCATCTGTCCGTCTGTCCTCCAGCATTTCCAGAGCACATGTTCTGTTTCTGATTCCGGGAAGTCAGTGACTAATAAGATGTGGCCCCTGATCACTGGGGGTCTATAGGCTGTTGAATTGTGCCTGGCCCAAAGTGGGTGCCTGTTCGTCTTTGATGGATGATGAATCAGTGGTCCAGAAGGCAGCGCGGCCCTCAACTGTGGCAGGTAGAAGAGGGACGAGACTAGACAACAGGGCCGCCGCTGGAGGAGGACTGCCTGGATTAGGCAGCGGCTGATGGATGGGAACTGAGAGGGAGAGGGAGAGAGAGAGGGAGAGAGAGAGAGAGAGGGAGGGAGGGAGAGAGAGGGAGGGAGGGAGGAAGAGAGAGAGAGAGGGAGAGAGGGAGAGAGAGGGAGGGAGAGAGAGAGAGGGAGGGAGGGAGAGAGAGGGAGGGAGGGAGAGAGAGAGAGAGAGGGAGGGAGGGAGGGAGAGAGAGGGAGGGAGAGAGAGGGAGAGAGGGAGAGAGAGGGAGGGAGGGAGAGAGAGAGAGAGAGGGAGAGAGAGAGAGAGAGGGAGGGAGGGAGAGAGAGGGAGGGAGGGAGGAAGAGAGAGAGAGAGGGAGAGAGGGAGAGAGAGGGAGGGAGAGAGAGAGAGGG